>NC_037673.1:90204410-90504410 GCF_003255815.1 Theropithecus gelada | reverse complement strand
TGACAGTGTTGTGTCTATGTTCATTAGGGATATTGACCTGTAGTTTTTTGTTGTTGTTGTGTCCCTGCCAGATTTTGGTATCAGGATGATACTGGTTTTATAGAATGAATTAGATAGAAATCCCTTCTACTCAGTTTTTTGGAATAGTCTTAGTAAAACTAGTATCAGCTCTTCTTTGAGCATCTGGTAGAATTCGTCTGGTTCAGGACTTTTATTTGGTTGGTAGATTTTTTATTACTGATTCTATTTTGTTACTCATTGTTTTGTAAGGGATTTCAATATCTTCCTGGTTCAATCTTGGAAGGTTGTGTGTTTCCAGGAAATTATCCATTTCCTCTACATTTTCTAATTTGTGTACATGGAGATGTTCATAATAGTCTCTGAGGAACTTTTGTATTCCTTTTGATCTTTTGTAGTTTGAGTTGTAATGTCACCCGGGTCATTTGATATTGTGCTTATTTGAACTTTCTCTCTTTTTTTCTTGGTTACTCTAGCTACTGGTCTATCAATTCTGTTTATCCTTTTGAAGAAACAACTGTTCATTTTGTTGATCCTTTGCATAATTTTTTGGTCTAAATTTCATTTAGTTCTGCTCTAACCTTTGTTATTTCTTTTCTTCTGCTAACTTTAGCTTTGGTTTGTTCTTGTTTTGCTTGTTTTGGGTGTCATATATTAGGTTGTTAATTGGAGACCTTTATATCTTTCTGATGTAGGCATTTAGCACTACAAACTTACCTCTTACCACTGCTTTTGCTGTATTCCAGAGGTTCAGGTATGTTTTCTCTCTATTTTAATTTGTTTCAAAAAAATTTATTTCCATCTTAACTTTGTCATTTACCTAAAAGTTCTTTGGAAACAAGACTTTTTAGTTTCCATGTACTTGTGTGGTTTTGAGAGTTCCTCTTGATATTGATTTCTAATTTAATGCCACTGTGGTCTCAGAAGATGCTTGATATGATTTCAGTTATATTGAATTTATTGAGACTTGCTTTATGACCAAGCATGTGGTCAATTTTTTAAATGTTCCATGCATAGAGAGAATGTATATCCTGTGGTTGTTGGGTAGATTATTATGTAGATGTCTGGTATATCCATTTAGTCAAAAGTTCAATTTAAGTCCAGAGTTTCTTTGTTAGTTGTCTGCCTCAATGATCTGTCTAGTGCTGTCAGTAGAGTGTTGAAGCCCCCTACTATTATTGTATGGCTGGCTATCTCTTTTCTTAGGTCTAGCAGTATTTGTTTTGTAAATCTGGGTGCTCCAACATTGAGTGCATATATATTTGGGATAGTTAAGTCTTCTTGTTGGAGGAATCTTTTATCATTATATAATGCCCTTATTTGTCCTTTTTACTGTTGTTGATTTAAAGTCTGTTTTATGTGATACAAGAATAGCAACCACAATTCTTTACTGTTTTCCATTTGTGTGCTAGATCCTTCATTTTCCCTTTACTTGAGCCTGTGGATGTCATTCCCCATGAGATGTGCTCTTAAAAGCAACAAAAGATTGGATGTTTGTTGCTGTTGTCCCATTGGCCACTCTATGTCTGTTTAGTGGAGCATTTAGGCTGTTTATATTCAAGGTTAATGTTAACATATGAGATTTTGTTCCTGTCATAGTATTGTTAGCTGAGCCTTGTACTTAAGTGTGTTTTTATGATAGCATATATCATTCTTTCTTTCCATGTTTAGAACTCCTTGACCATTTCTTGTAGGACCGGTCTTGTGGTGATGAATTCCCTTAGTGTTTGCTCATATGGAAAAGACTTTATTTCTCCTTTGTTTAGGAAACTTTATTTATTTAGCAGGACATGAAATTCTTGGCTAGCATTTTTCTCTTAAAGAAAGCTAAAAGCATGCCTCCAATCTCTTCTGGCTTGTAAGGTTTCTACTGAGATGTCCACTGTTAGTTTGATGGGATTTCCTTTATAGGTAATTTGGCTCTTTTCTCTCACTTCCTTTAAGATTTTTTCTTTCATGTTGACCTTGGAAAATCAGGCAACTCTATGTCTTGGGGGTGGTTATCTTGTATAGTGTCTCGCAGGTGTTCTCTGAATTTCCTGTATCTGGATGTTGACCTCTCTAGCAAGATTAGGAAAATTTTCTTGAACTAGTCCCTTAAATAAGTTTTCTGAGTTCCTACTTTTTTCTTTTTTCTTTTTCTTTCTTTCTTTCTTTCTTTTTTTTTTTTTTTTTTTTGAGACGGAGTCTTGCTTTGTCACCCAGGCTGGAGTGCAGTGGCGCAATCTCTGCTCACTGCAAACTCCGCCTCCCAGGTTCACGCCATTCTCCTGCCTCAGCCTCCTGAGTAGCTGGGACTACAGGCGCCCGCCACCGTGCCCAGCTAATCTTTTATATTTTTAGTAGAGACAAGGTTTCACCGTGGTCTCAATCTCCTGACCTTGTGATCTGCCCGCCTCGGCCTCCCAAAGTGCTGGGATTACAGGCATGAGCCACCGCGCCCGGCCCTGGGTTCCTACATTTTTTCTCTCAGACTGCTATTAAATCATAGATTTGTTTTCTTTACATAATCTCATATTTCTTGAAAGCTTTGTTCATTAAAAATTTTTTTTTTATTTTTGTCTGACTCAGATAATTTGAAAGACTGATCTTCAAACTCAGAAATTCATTCTTTGCTTGGTTAGTCTATTGTTAAAGCATATCTTTAGTGAATTTTTCTATTCTAGAGTTTTTTTGTTTTTTGTTTTTTAATGTAGCTATCTTGTTTTTCATATCCTGAATTGCTTTTCTGGCTTCTTTGTGTTGGACTTCTACTTTCTATAGGATATCACTGAGTTTCCTTGCAACCTATATTTTGAGTTCTTTATCTGTTTTTTCAAAGTATTTAATTTAGTTAGGATCCATTGCTAGAGAGTGAGAGTAATCCTTTAGAAGTATCAAGACATTCTGGCTTTTTGTACTGCCAGAGTTTTTGTGTTTATTCCTTCTCATCTGCTTCTTACTTTTGAATTCACCATCATTTGTATGAGACTTTTAAAATATCATTTTTCCCTTGAGGGTTTGACTGTGGTGTATGTTGCATATGATCAATTGACTTATTTTCCGGATACTTGCAGAGAGCTAAGGCTCTGTATGTGTCTCTTCGTTGTATATAGCTTCTATGCTGTGGCTTTTCAGATGCTGCTTGTTATACTGGTATATTATATGCATGAGTCAACATATGACCTTCCGTGGGGCTGAGAGTGTGGAGTTTCAGGAAGCTTATCTCATGCACTAGTACTAAGCTCTCTAGTAGCAAGGTTGGTGTTTGGTGGTACAGTTCAGGCTTCAGTCCAGTATATAGCAGTTAAGAGTAGGAGCTGACTTGATGTTAGGTAGGCTGATGTTGAGTGGAAACACCCACCCTGAAGGGGTATTGGCAGGAAGAGATTGTGTTGTGGTGCACTGAAGTCTTGGGGGAAGGTAGTGGAGCATGCATCAGCTCCTTATCTTGAGCCAACAGGAATATGATCTGCTTCCCTATTCCTTCCCTGTTGCAGGGTTCATGACTTCCAGTTCACAGAGACTTTGTCCTTTGGTTCCCCACTGCAGTGCAGGTGCAGGCCATGGATATACGCCTCTGAGGGCTACCACCAAAATGGGCTCAGGTGAGAACCTCTTCCCCAGGCCAGATCAGGCAACTCTGCAACTTATCTGTCCTCCGTTGCTAGAACGTTGCCTCTCTGTGTAGGGAGTGGGAGTTGGACCCTGCTCTTAGTGTAAGCTGTGCTTGCCAATGTCGGAGCAGGTTGTGGTGTATATTTGTTGAGGATTCGGTGGTGGAGTAACTCAAGGGCAGATAAACCACATGCAAGGCAGTGGCACCACAAGTGCACAATCAGTATGGCACCTGATATCTAAGTTCAAAGCTGAGGGGAGTGCAAGCATTCTTGTGCAAACTGGCCACCAAGTTCTCTGTCTCCAGGAGGTTCCCAAATCACCACAGATAGCATTGCCCTGAGTCACAAGGTCAGAGGGGTTCCCCAAGAGTCTGGCTGTCAGGAGATTGTCAGAGAGGTGAGAGGAGCAGAGAAGCACTCTCCCCAAGCCTTTCCATGGGGTCTGAGTTCCTTGGGAGTCAATCGGCGCCAGATTCTTGCTGCTTTCCTTGTTTGTGCCCCAGCTTCTTCCCATGGGTTCTCCAAGAGGTCCTGGCTCCCTTCCCTCACTTTCCCTTTTGGAACTTGTCCATTCACAGTCACTTTGATCTTTCTGAGGAGAACTAGCATCCAATGTCTCTGGTCAGGCATCCTGAGAAAAGAAAAGAAAATTCATAAGGATTTTTTTTTTAAAGAAATGGAAAATGAGACTTCTAGAGCTCAAAAATGTTTCCCTATGTCTCACAGCAATTTAATACCATAACTAGGCTTTGTGTCCATGTTTTTGTGCTCTGACTCCTGTAATATTTCCTCTATCTTATAATAGATCTCCTCATCACCTGCCTCTAAATAACCACTTATATTTGAACAATTTCTTACAGTTACAAAACACTTTTACATTTTTTTTTTTTTTTGAGATGGAGTCTTGCTCTATTGCCCAGGCCGGAGTGCAGTGGCATGATCTCTGCTCACTACAACCTCCGCCTCCAGGATCAAGCAATTCTCCTGCCTCAGCCTCCTGAATACCTGGGATTACAGGTGCACACCACCACACCTGGCTAATTTTTGTATTTTTAGTAGAGACGGGGTTTCACCGTGTTGGTCAGGCTGGTCTCAAACTCCTGACCTCATGATCCACCCAGCTTGGTCTCCCAAAATGCTGGGATTACAGGCATGAGCCACTGTGCCCAGCCTACATATTTTATCTTGTAATCACAACAACGTTTATGAGATATCTATTACCTATTTTAAATATTAGAAAACAAATACCAGAGAGGATAGTATTTTTGGCTGAAGTTAAATAATTGCTATCTCACCTGTGCTTTCTTCAACAAAATTTGTATCTTGCAACACAAAGTCTGCTTACATGGTCTAATTTAAGAAGAGAGTGGTCCATCTACATAAGACTTAAGAAAAGAGAATTTTAATTGCTTTGGTTCAGGTTATTTTATATACTGTATGTGTAGGCGGAAAGGTTATTAGTGATAATGAAGCAATGCCACACAGAGCAGTCAGTTTAGCAGACAATCCACGGGTGAGTAATCAGTGTTGTGGGAGTCCCAGAAAAGACATTCTGGGAGCACTGAATTTCATACTTTTTTAAACAGCAGTAAATGTTGCCATTTATTGGGTCTGAGTATTTATTGGCCCATTTTGTTTAGTTTGGGCCACTGGGAAACCAAAACCCCAGAATTAAACCTAGAGTTGTAATTCAGTTCACAAACAAAGTATAGTAAAGCTTTGATATGACCAGGAGATTGGACTTTTCTGCTTTCTGGTAAGCTGAGGGCTAACTTACCACTATAACCATGCATTCTAGTTTACCTGGGACAGTTTTGTTTCTACCTGTGTACACCATATCATTATTAATAGCACTCTTTTTCACTCTCCAAAGTATCCCATTTTGAATGATCAGTTACATGGTCACCCTAACCGTAGACTTTCTCCCAATTCTTGTTGAAATATTCATTTAAAAAAACATGAAGTTTTTCCTCACTTAGTAGCTGCAGAGCATTAACCTTATTTGGCCTTTGCGTGGTGAGCTAGTCCCTCAGGGGTGCTGAACATGAACATCACACAGAACTGTGGAGGAAGAAGGTGGATGAAGTGATTTCTGTCTGCAGCCCCTCTCTGCAGCTCACTTTCTCTATATTACTGTATTCCGACACTTGTGGATTTCCTGTGTTAACTGGCTGCTCTCTTGATCCTTGGCTTCTTTTGCTCGGTCTCGTTCTTTTCTTATTCTATTCTGTTGTAAGGGCCAAGGTCTCACTGAAGCTGTCTCAAAGAAGGCCAGATGAGGTAAGAAGGTCAACAGGAACCACAGAGACATCCAAGAGTACGGAGCAGTGGACCCTCAGCTCCCAGACGTACTTCAGGCTTTCAGCAGTGAAAGCTCATGGATCTTCACTCTCCTGTCCAATATTGTCATTACTGTGTTTTGGTTGCTTGGTCTGTTACAATGTCACACTCCATCCTCTACTGTATGTAGTTTTCTACCCATACTTCTGCTTAATTATAGCATCTGTTTCCTGACATGAGGTTACGCGTGGCCTTATGACCTCTCCAACTTCTTTATTATGACTCTTCAGCTTAGTAGCCATTGTTAACATTTTCTTCTCTCTGAAATTCATTCAAATCATCTTTGCCTACTAATACTCTCTGCTAAATAACAACCTAGCACCAGCCAGCCTGCTCACTGTCTGCCCTTAGTTTAGACACCTAGCTCGTGTCTAATCAGCTATAAGCAAGGGGCAAGGGAGTTGCATTTACTTGGAACCAAGCATAAGCTTTTCTTTCTGTTGAGGCTGTAAATTAGACACCATTGCTGATATACATACCGGGGTGTGCCCATTATTTGCCATAACTTTTCCTATTCTGTGTGAGGTCTTTAAAGTCACTTAATCAGTTGACTTCCAGCTACTCATAGTATTTCCTTGACAAATAGATACTTGAGCTTCATTGAACTTTGAATATCTCTGTGGCTTTTGAGTTCTGTTTTTAAAAATTAGGTTTTAAAAAACTTCGATTTCCACTTAATGGAGATTTCACTGTACATGTTTTCAGTATCATAGAAAGTAGGAGAGATGACTACGTAGAAACTGATCGTGACTAAGTAGAAATCATCAATGATATCTCTGACAACATTGCTAAATTTTAAAAGTCAAAAAATTTAATGTCTGTCATGAAGTTTTAACTTTAAGTGGGCTTTATTGACAGACAAAGTTAAATCTGCAGTGATCATGGCCTGAGTGTATGAAACATTTTTGGAATAATGTAACCAATCTACAATCCACTTGGCATGGTAATACTAAGAGCACACCAGGAAATTCCCTGGAAGCTAGGCATACTCTTCCCCCACTGTACAGTGCTACAATAACCCTCCTGCTTTTTATTGATAATAAGAATGAGATTCTGTTTTATGATATAAATAAGAAAAGTCTGGAAAATCTTTGTGCATAGTTTTCACAAAGACTTGCTTCTATAATTGGCATAAGGATCAAGCTAGGCTACATATTGAAATTACTTGAGGGACTGTTGGGAAAAAAAAATTGATACCAGGTTGGGTCCTACCCTCAGAGTTCCTGAAGTCCAGCCAGAGCTGGACTCAACAAAATGGAGGGAACTGGAGATCATTTTGTTACGTGAAATAACTTTGGCACAGAAAGATAAACTTTGCATGTTCCACTTATTTATGGGAGCTAAAAATTAAAACAATGGAGATAGAGAGTAGGATGGTTACCAGAGAATGGGAAGGGTAGTTGGGGATTGAGGGGAAGAAGGGAGGGTTAATGGGTACAAAAAGTAGTTAGAAAGAATGAATAAGACCTAGAATTTGCTAGCACAACAGGGTGACTGCAGTAAAAAATAATGTAATTGTACGTTGTAAAGTAACTAAAGCTATGTAACTAATTGGATTGTTTGTAACACAAAGGGTAAATGCTTGAGGTGATGACTATCCCATTTAACCTGATGAAATTATAATGCATTGCATGTCTGTATCAAAATATCTCATGAAACCCATAAATATATACACCTACTATGTACCTACAAAAATTAAAAATTAAAATTAAAAATTTAAAGAATCAACCATGCCAGCTAACAGAGTAACTCCTTTATTTTTTCCTGTAATGAAAATCTGAAAAGGTAGGGAGGTGTTCCCAACTTTCATTTTACCAGCACCTTTATATCTTCTGGTGGAAGCTCTCTTTATTTATGTAAAAAGACCTCCCAAGCAGGAGAGCCTAAAGTCACTGGGACCCTTCTGTTGATTCCCACACATATTACCCAGGTGTTTCATGATATAAATAAGAAAAGTCTGGAAAATCTTTGTGCATAGTTTTCACAAAGACTTGCTTCTATAATTGGCACAAGGATCAAGCTAGGCTGCATATTGAAATTACTTGAGGGGCTGTTGGGAAAAAAAAAATTGATATCAGGCTGGGTTCTACCCTCAGAGTTCCTGAAGTCCAGCTGGAGCCACTAGTCTATCTAAAGTGAGGGAAAGAGGAGTTGAGCATAAGGAAATTTGGCATCACCATGTATGGTAATGACTGCAGTTCAAGCAAGACAGGAAGGCCTTCTGCAAAAATGGTGGCTTGCTGAGATAGAAGATGTGAATGCTCTGGTCATTAACTACTCATCCGTGATTTTTTTTCTGACTGTCCCATAAGTGACCTGATAAGGCTGTGAATTTATCCTGTGTTATAATCTACAACTTAAAACTTTGCACTTTGCATCTGATTTTGGGCTTTAGCCCCCAAACTTTTGATTATTACCAGAGATACGTCTTAATCTTCAAACTGTACCTAGAACTCTGAATTTTAAAGTTTGGGCTTTTTTCATTTGTCTACAGGTGGATATGTAGTTTTTCCAACACCATTTATTGAAGAGACTGTACTTTCTCCATTGTGTATTCTTGACACTTCTATCAAAACTCAATTGATCATAAATGTATGGGTTTATTTCTGGGCTCTTTGTTTTATTTCATTTGTTAATATGTCTATTTTTATGTCAGTACCTTGCTGTTTTGATTACTATCACTTTGTAATAGATTTTGAAATCTGATAGTGTGATGCCTCCAGCTTTGTTCTTTTCACTGAAGATGGCTTTGGTCATTCAGGATTGTCTATGGCTTCATACAAATTTTAGATTATTTATTCTATTTCTGTGAATAACGTCATTGGAATTTTGATAGAGATTGCATTGAATCTGTAGATCCCATTGATTAGTATGGACATTTTAACAATACTAATTCTTCTAATCCATGAATATGAGCAATCCTTCGTTTCTTGTGTGTCATCTCCAATATCTTTCATCGATGTTCTATAGTTTTCAGTATACAGATCTTTCACCTTCTTGATTAATCCACTCCTAAGTATTTTTTATGATATTGTAAATGGGATTGTTTTCTTAATTTCTTTTTCAGATAGTTTGTTGTTGGCACATAGAAATACCACTGGTTTTTGTAAGTTGATTTTGTCTTCTGCAACTTTAATGAATTCCATTATCAATTCTAACAGTTTGGGGTGGCTTTTAGGGGTGTGTGTGTGTGTGTGTGTGTGTGTGTGTGTGTGTGTGTGTATGTGTGTGTATTTGAATGCCTTTCATTTCTTTCTCTTGCATAATTGCCTTGGCTAGGACTTCTAGTACTATCTAGAATAGGAGTGTTGAAAGTGGGCATCCTTGTCTTGTTTCTGATCTTAGAGGAAAAGCCTTCAACTTTTCAATGTTGAGCATGACGTTAGCTATGGACTTGTCATATAATGTTTACCGGGTTGAGAAACAATCCTTATATAACTAGTTTGTTGAGAGCTTTTATCATAAAAGAATGTTGAATTTTATCAATGCTTTTCATGTATCCATTGAGATTATAAGGTGGTTTTTGGCCTTGATTCTGTGAATATGGTGAGCCACATTTATTGATATGCCATATCCATTTTAGACTCTTATTTCACTCTTTATACAAGAATCAACTCAAAATGGATTAAAGACTTAAGCATAAGACCTGAAGTTGTAAAACTACCAGGAGAAAAAAATCAAGGAAAGCTCTGTGGTCTTGGAAATGATTTCTTTGATAAGACCGCAAAAGCACAGGCAACAAAAGCAAAAATAGACAAATGGGATTGCATCAAATTGAAAAGCTTCTGCACAACAAAGAAAACAATTAACAGGGAAAAGACCATCCATAGATTAGGACAAAATATTTGTAAATCATACACTAATAAGGGACTAGAGTCCAAGATAGACGAAGAATTCAAACTACTCAATAACATGAAAATAAATAACCCTACTAAAAAAAATGGGCAAAGGACCTGAATAGACATTTATCAAAAGAAAATATGCAAATAGCCAACAGATATATGAAAAAAAACCCTCAATATGTATAGCCATCAGTGAAGTGCAAATATAAAACCACAGTAAGATATCACCTCATACCTGTTAGATTGGCTACTATGAAAAATATGAAAGTTAAGTGTCGACAAGGATGTGAGTAAAAGAGAAACCTTGTACACTGCCGTATTGTAAATTAGCATAGCCACTTTGCAAAACAGTATGGTGTTTCTTCAGAAAACTAAAAATAGAATTACCACATAATCCAGCAATCCCACATCTGGATATGTAGCCAATGGAATTGAAACCAATATCTGAAAGAGATGACTACATTCCATGTTCATTGCAGCATTATTCACAGAAACCAAGATATGAAAATGCCCAAAATACCCATTAACAGATGAATGGATTAAAATGTGGAATATATGCACAATGAAATACTATTCATCCTTTAAAAAGCAGGAAATTCTGTCATTTGCAACAATGTGGATGAACCTGGAGGACACTATACTAAGTGCAGCCATCCTCAACCTTTTTGGCACCAGGGACCAGTTTCGTAGAAGACAATTTTTCCACAGACCCGGGAGTGGGGAGGTTGTTTGGGACCATTCAAGTGCCTTACATTTATTGTGCACTTTATTTTGATTATTATTACATTGTAATATGTAATTAAATAATTGAACAACTCACCACAATGTGGAATCAGTGGGAGCCCTGAGCTTGTTTTCCTGCAACTAGACAGTCCCACCTGGGGGTGGTGGGAGACAGTGACAGATCATCAGGCATTAGATTCTCATAAGGAGCACACGACCTAGATCCCTCACATGCACAGTTCACAATAGGGTTTGTGCTCCTATGAGAATCTAATGCCACTGCTGATCTGACAGGAGGCGGGGCTCAGGGAGTAATGTGAGTGATGGGGAGCAGCTGTAAATTACTGATGAAGCTTCTCTGGCTTGTCTACTGCTCACCTCCTGCTGTGTGGCCTGGGGTTTGGGAACCCAGGCTAAGTGGAATAAGCCAGACACAGAGAGACAAATATATGATCTCCTCATATGTGGAATATAGAAAACTTAAACTCATAGAAGTAGAGAATAGAATCGTGGTTACCAGAGGTTGCAGGGGTGGGAAGAAGGGAGATAGATGTGGAAACAGGAGATGTTGATCAAAGGATACAAAGTTTCAGTTAGACAGGAGGAATACATTCTGGTGATCTATTCCACAGCATGATGACTATAGCTAATAATAATGCATTGTGATTTTCAAAATATTTCAAAATGAGAGAATTTTAAATATTTCCACCAAAACAAATGATAAATATTGGAGGTAACGGATGTGTTAATTAGCCTGATTTTCTCATTCTGAAATGTATACATGTAACAAAACATCCAAATGTATCCATATATATATATACAGTTGTTGTCAATTCAAAATAAAATACACATAATTTTGAGTTTATCGTTTATTCCTCTTTTAAATGTAGGGCTGTTAGAAAAAGGCAGCCCTCCCCATTGCCTATACCCTTCAAAATGTTCTGTCAAAGCAATCACTGGATTCATCAAAGACTTGACTTTAAAATGGCTCTTTATTGGTAGGAGACTAAGTAGCTGTTTCACCATCTCATGACATTTTAGTGTCTCTCATCCTCGGATGTTAATCTGATAAACCAGGCCAGATGACCACTTCCCTCATTGTCTCTTGCCTGCAACCACTCCTACTATCAATCATTGATTCAAGGAGGCTTTTTAGTGGCAGAACACAGAATCCACACCAGATGATGTAAATGGAAAGGCAGGGCCAGAAGACCAGGGTTAGATATTGAAATACTGTTGGGAAAAATGCCAATCACATTAAAGTGGCAATGCCTTTGTCACTGCTGCCTGTTGTGTGGCATTCATGATACCAAGAACAGGATACTAAATTTCACCATAGCTTCCCTAGAAGAACCTATACCACACTACCAGAAAATTAGCTCTCCTTGCATACCACTTCTTTTTCATAACGTTCACCTCTATCTGCATTTGTCATGGTATATAAGTGTATTTTCTTAGCAGAGCCTACACCACATGGGACAATCCTAGCTGTAAAGACAATAAGGAAATGTAGTTTTTACCTTTTCAGCCTCTTTATTACACAGAATCTAAAGGTTGAAGAGGTTTGAAGTACACATTGGTTTACCCAGTCTGTATTTTCTGCAACAGATGTTCAAAAGTAGAATACTAGGAAATAGCTAGATTACAGCAATTAAAGAAGAGAGATTAATTCCAGAGAGCACCTGGTGTTCCCTCCAGTTTATGTCTTGAATCTCTAAATGTTTATATGATGCATCATTTGGCTTTAAGAAATCCAGTCTACAGAAGCAGGAAAAGAAAAGAATGGGCTAGCAGAGAGAAGAGAGGGTAACTTTTATTTGAGTAATATAAAAGACTTCATTAGGGAGGTAGCATTTAAACCTACAAAATTATAAAGTTTCATGTTCTAGACCTCTTATCAAAGGTGTCTGGCATTTAAAGGTCTGGCATAATAAATCACATTGAAATAATAAATGAAGAATAAGGAGAGGTTAAACATAAAGGACTCCCTGAATGCCCAATTGGCCTTCCTGCCCATGATTCCTCCCACCTAGGATTCCTCCATTAGACAATCATGTCTTTCATTGCTACTCTTTCTCTAATTGACCTCTGAAAATGCAAACGCTCCTGGGAAGAGTTTTAGAAATTAAGCTCTTATCAGTTATTAATGTCTTAGCTCATTCATTTAAAAACATGTACTGAGCACCTACTCCTTGCCAGGAACTCTGCTAAGTGCCAGGGATTTGGAGGGATATACCTGTGAACAAAACAAGCACGGCCTCTGCCTATATAGAGCTTACAGGTTATCAGGAAGACAGGCTCTAAAAATAACTGCACAGATTATTAACTTCTTACAGCTGTTCAATTCTGTGAAAGTACCATTTTCTTGGTTACAAAAAGCAGACCACAAGAGCAGACAACTTAGATATATCATTCAGGATATTTAAAATTTCAGAGGTGAACAAAGTTTGTTTTAGAGATTTTAATATATGAGAGCCTAGCACTTCAGATACATATTTCCTAAGATAGCTTTATGTTTGGAAGCTTCATGAACACTTTTTAAAAGATACTTTACAATAAAAAATACACATTTGTTTCCGGCATCCCTCCATAGTCAGCCTGCTGATTTTCTTCTTGGAACCATTATAGTGAGCCTGAGAGGAGATGTGTCTCTAGATCCTCTAAAGTTCTTGATGTTCTTTGATGGAGTTGGGTGATCCCTGGAGCTGACACAGTGGTGCCCTGGAGTTGCACCTCCTCTCATTTCTGCTGTCTACTATGGGTGTTACCATCCTCCCAGGAGCACAGCTCAAACTTCGGTGTGACTCGCCCACTGTTTCCCACATCTCCCACATCTTGTCAGTTGCAAATTCAGTTGATCGAATCTCCTCAATCTCTCAAATCCATCTTTTGTTTTTGTTACCACTGGTCAGATCAGGCTCTTAAAGTGAACAGTTTAAGACTTAAACTGACCTAAAATGACTTAAACTGAACAGTTGTAAATCCTTTTAAATAATTTCTAGATCCACGGGATTTCTCTACTCTCACCCCTCTTACAGAGGGAAAAGGCCTGAGTTTTGTTCATCGCTAAAATCTAAGCATTTGGCCCAGAGCATAAAACATGTAAGGCAGTAAGTGTGTGTTCCCTGGAGCCTGGTTCTGTTGTTTCTGTCTTCAGAAGCCTGGGATGGTTTGACATTGCCTACAGACTGAAACCTCCTTAGCTGGGCCTCACTGTACATCAGTCTTCCTTTCCACCTTATTTCTCATGCAATCTAGTGATGCGCTTTTTGGTGACTGCTTACCATTGGGCTCATGTTGATTTTTCCTGATGCTCCCTCCTTCCAAATCTTCACTTGTCAAAGTTCTACACATATTTTCAGACCCTGCTCCGTGGTTATCTTTATAAGGTCTCCTGAGAGTCTTCTCCCATCATAATTGATCCACTGTCCTTCTCTCCCAATGACTTCATACCTCCAGTATATTACAGTCAGTCTTTTATTACAGCTCCTGAGTGGACAGGGTTGGATTTTAAGTGCTAATTTTTATCAATTGGTAATGGCTGCCTGGAGCACTGTATTGAGAAGGATTCTAAGGGTATACCTGGGTTCCTCAAGTAGGGTGCCAAAGCAAATTGGATGCATTACATGAGTGTAGGAGAAGAGAGAGAACAAACTGCCCATGGATTCGCCCCATTGATGTTTCTACTCAGCTGGATCAGGTGCTGGTAAAGACATCTTTCTATCCTTGTAGCCTCTAGCATAATTTATTTTCAATTTGAAGCTTAAATACTCTATTCCCTGATTTTAAACTTTTTTAATTTAAAATGACAAATATGACATTTGAGATAGAATGTGGTAATGGAAAAGAAAGATATAAAGTGCTAGTGAAATGGTCCTTGAAGACTGGGTAGAAAGACATGGGAAACAAGAAGAGAAGGCAGCCCTGGTCAAGAGTAAAGAATGAAGATACAAGTTTTTAAAGTGTAAATTCTATTCCGTTAAGTAAAAATGGTCCAGAATTTGTGGAAGAGAAGTGAAGGCTCAGTTTATAATGATAGGCTTGAGTTAGGTTGATGCAAAAGTAATGGCATTGAAATTAATGGCAGAAACCACAATTGCTTTTGCACCAACTTAATATATCATGGGGGCTATGAATGCCTTCCTAAGAAGTACGGATATACTCAAGTATGCTGACGTATGATAGATAGTTTTGAACATAATCATGATTGTACATTAGAGTGAACAAATTCAGAGTGCCAAGTAGAATCTACTCCGGAAATATGCAGATGATTGAATGTTAGAAAAATCTGTCAACAAAAATTCTGTATGATCTTATTAACGTATGCTGAAAATCTATTGATAAAATTCAACTGTGCTTTTTTTTAAGCCCAAATAAATTAAGAGAAGAAAAAGCCTAAGCTTCATAAACGTCGTGTTAAATTGTGAAATACTAAAAGGCATGCACATTATAATCAAATCTAATTCAGAAATGTTCACAGTTTTCACCATTTTTTAACAGTCTTTGGAAGATAACACAATAAGATTTAAAAATAAGCAATTGAAATATTAGAAAATAAGAGTCAAAAAGGCATTATATACAGACAATATGATTTCTATACACAGACAACCCAAAATATGACTTGAAAAGTGATAGAATATAAAGTCACTTTACAAAATAATGTTTGTCCATTGTAGTAGAAATAACCTTATCAAAATGGAAATGGCAAAGAATGGTTAAGAGTACTGAATTGTATACTTGAAATTCGCTTCAATGTCTTCACTACAAAACAAAACAAAACAAAAGGGTAAACAAGTGAGGTGAGAGATGTGTTAACTAACTTGATTGCGGTAATCACTGCCCAAAACATATGTATATTGAATCATCATGTTGTATATCAGAAAATCATATAATTTTGTCAATTGTGACTCAATAAAGCTAGAACATTTTAAAGGGAAAGGTGTATGTGTATGTATTGACTAGAAAAGTGCCCATGATGTTTTTCTAGAAGTTGTTCATAATAGACAAAATATGATACTCTCTTTATTTAAAACTAGGGAAAACTGAAAGCCCAACCACAAAAAAACAAAGCTATATGTATGTGTATATGTTTTCATAAGACTTTCAAAAGTGTGAAAAATATTTCCCAAATTGTTGTCACTGGTGGCCACAATCAGATGGGTAAGGGAAGAGCAAGACAATCATTTTACTTTTTACTCCTTTGTTGTTCAAAGGCCTGATCCAAATGAGTGGTAATAGGAATTAAAAGAAAAAGACAATTGGGAGATGTCATACAGAAATGGAGTGGGGGGGATTTGACAACTATTTGGATGTGGGTGGGAATCAAATGAAGAAGTCAAAGATGACTCAGCAATTTATAGGCTGAGTGACTGAGGGATCATTTATAGAAACAAGGATATCATGAGAAGGTGAAGTGAATTATTTTTTATTGTTACCAGAGGAGAGACAATGAGTTCAGGTTATCAATCAAAGCTGTGCTGCCTCTTGTTTTAAATAATAATTGCTCCAACAGCAAAGCTATTTGCCTTGATCTTAAAACCTCAAAAAAATATGCTGCTTTAATGAGCAAATGTCGGGTATGTGAATTATATACCTTAAAGATTGTTTAAATGCTGCTTTATTGTTTCATTTTATGTGAATTATGGAATTAAAAGACTGCTGTCTGTTATTTTACCTCATCCATGCATATTCTAAGACAAAAGGACATTTCCTTTTGAATCAGAAAAAAAATTTTAAGAATTTAAATTAATCCCAAACACACAAAGGAAAGCTTTCCTATTGTATACAGAATGACAGAGACTAAAAATATGACCTGAAGAATTTTTACTACATGTTTCATTTATGTTGTTTTAATATAGTTATTCCTCTTGTAATTCAATGCCTAGTAAATTATTAAGAGTATATTGTTGCTAAAAATAAATTCTATAGAGGCAGCCTCACAAACATTTTTAGATCTAGGAATGGCTTATGCACTTTTATTCCGTAGAAAGCAGCACTAGAAATTTAGCCCCATTGAGAATATATTTCTTGCAAATATTGCCAAAATGCTAGGTGAATTTATTTCTATATAATTATATTTTATGTTGAGGCTGAAGCAGAAGTGCTTAATTCATAGGTATGAGCTTTTCTGAACAGATAAATGAGTCAACAGTCACCTGAATCAATCATTTTAATTTTAATTTCCGGTTAGGTAGAAGTGAACTGCTCTTGTTCTTATTCTCCACTCATCATTGATTATGTTTTCACTTCACACAGTATTTCTATGTTCATATTTCTTAGTTGGATTGTGTGGAGACTTCCATGGGAAACGTTTTTATATTCCATTTGTTATCCATAATCTGAGTTAAAACAGGACATTTCTGTAACTGCCATGTTTTTATTTTGAGTCTAGAGAATTTCATAAATTTCGAAACCTTCAGAGAACTGGGTCATGATGAGACTGTATTAAATCAGAAGATTATTTATTTTATTGAGTAATTCTTATGATTAGGGTTAAGCTACATATGGTCCCCCTTTGGAAAAAATAGAACAGAGATAATAAATTTAATATTTTTTATATTTTGTGTTTTCCAGAAAATAAGCACTGCTGGAACCAGTAATGCAGAAGCCCCTTTGGCTGATCCCGGAATGTACCAGCTGGACATTACATTAAGAAGGGGTCAAAGTTTAGCTGCTCGAGATCGAGGGGGTAAGAGCATAAGAGCAATATTACCTAGAAGCTTTTTTATGTGTTTATGACAAACTTTGTTTTCCATGTGATTGCTTGAGTTATAAAAAATTAACTAGAATATAATTTTTAGAAGCTTGAATTCAAAGACACAGTTTGACGCATTACTTGACTCCCATGACCATGGTGGAAGACGTTTTGATGCAAGTTCCAAAACTCTGACTTATTCCTAACCCAGACAGCAAAGTCACTCTCAAACTGCTGATAAATTAGACTCTACATCATATGTAATTACTGACATAATTGGTTATATAAGTGAGGCATACATTTGAAGCCATGTCAGAACTTACCTTTTGGTAGACCTGAAATTCTTTTTGCTACATACATTTGTTCAGTTGAATCTGTTCACACTGCAGGACCCAGGACTAATATCTCTCCAAAACTTAAGAGATTCCTAACAAATGATCTTTTGAGGCCTGGTCAGATCTGGCAGTAGTCTCATGGTGGGTTAAACACATTTTGTAGGTCATGATGAAGGATAAAACAAGGCATAAAACAAGGCAAATGCTCTTAAGTTCCCAGATTCCAAATCCCAAGGCAATCTCCTGATGAACTAGGATAGGCCACATGAGGGATTCCTTGAACCCAGGATAGAGGCAGGACCAAGGATAGACCCTAGATAGGCTGTGTAGCATCCTTTGCACATTTTGAATGTGAGCACTGCAGGAGGTGGATACGTTGAGGGCGCTGAGAGCCCTCAATTCCAAAGGAGGCTGAGTTTGGGGTAACTCCTCCTGCCAGGAGGAAGGAGAGTCCCCAAGCCTTGCTAACTCATTGTCAGACAACCCTGAGAGTGCTCCTGGCACCATATGATCCTGTTTTATTCCTCCTACCCTATTTGACATCATATGTAGGGAATAGAAGGAACCAGATTAGGGCTGCAGTTTTAATTTGTCTCCTATATCTAAAGGAATAAAATAGAGAAAAATAATTTAATATAATACTAGAGTATTTTATGACTAGGAACTGTACAAATAATAGATTCAATTGTTAAGTAAAAACTAGTAAATACCAAACATTCTTGTCTGGGTGTGTTGGCTTACACTTGTAATCCCAGCACTTTGGGAGGTCGACATGGGAGGATTACTTGAGGCCAGGAATTTGAGACCAGCGTGGACAACACAGTAAGACCTTGTCTCTACAAAACATTTTAAAAAGTTTAAAAAGTCATTCTTAGTTAGGGAATATGTGATTGATGATATTAGAATTTAAAAAGATAGGAGAAGTTTTCAAAATAACCGTCTGGTTTAGTAGCAAAGGACAAGTGTTTATTGATTTGAACTGCCTGTTTCCAAAGATACAATTAAATTAGATAAAGAAACTAATGCAAATAACGAAGTATTATTTTGCTATATTTAGTGTATACAACCTTTTTTTTTTAGTTTTCAAAGTGCTCTCAGTTATATCATTCGATCTAAAACGGAATTGGACTTGGCAACAGAAAATCAAAATTTTAGTCCTACATAGGCCCCCAACAATTTGAAATGCATATATGTACAATAATTTGTTGTAGCATTGTTTATAATTATAAAATATTGGCAATAATCTGAATACCCATAAATAGGGGAGTGGTTGAATAAACTATAGCATATCAACATGGCAAATACTATGGAGCTGTAAAAATAAATAATGAAAATCTCTAGAAATTGATATGAAAAAATGTACAGGATATATTGTGAAGTTCAAGTAAGCAAAGTACAAAAAAGTATCAACAATATGCAACATTCTATGTAAGAAAGAAATACTTAAGAATTTGTGTGTTGTCTTCTCATTTGTACCAAAACAAACACGGAAATCAAAAGCTAGAAACTAATGAAATTGGTAACATACAGAATGTAGGTAAATAACAGATGGCAAGAATGGGAGATGGGAATGGGGTAAAAGGGATGAAGAGGAAATGACATTTATCTGAGTCAATGTTCTTAATTAATTTAAAGTCTTTATGACAATATTTTAGCACCCCAAAATAGATAAATAATTAAAATCAACCAGGATGTGGGAGGAACCCATAACAATAATCTCATCTCAAAGGGATAAGAAATAAAACCATTAACCTAAGCAGCTGTATAAAACAGTATTTGAATTATACATACAGGCCTACCTTGGAGCTATTGCAGGTTCGGTTCCAGACCACCACAATAAAGCAAATATCACAACAAAGCAAGTCACACACATTTTTTGATTTCCCAGTACGTATAAAAATTATATATATACCATACTGTAGTCTATTAAGTGTGAATAGCATTATTCACAAAAAAAGTATGTCTAAAAATGTATGTACCTTAATTTTAAAAATACTGTATTGCTAAAAAAAAATGCTAACAATCATCTGAGCCTTCTGTGAATGATAATGTTTTTGCTGGTGGAGGGTCTTGCCTTGATGTTGATGGCTGCTGATTCATTAGGGTGGTGGATGCTGAAGGTTGGAGTGGCTGTGGCAATTTCATAAAATAGGACAACAATGAAGTTTGCCACATTGATTTACTCTTCCTTTCACAAAAGATTTATCTGTAGCATGAGATGCTGTTTGATAGTACTTTACCCACAGTAGAGTGTCTTTCAGAATTGGAGTCAGTCATCTCAAACCCTGCTGTTGCTTTATCAACTAAGTCAGTGAACTATTATAAATCTTTCATTGTCATTTCAACAGTGTTCACAGCATCTTCACCATGAATAGGTTCCTTCTCAAGAAACTACTTTCTCTGCTCGCGCATAAGAAACAACCCTTCATTTGTTCACATTTTATCATGAGATTGCAGCAATTCAATCATTATCATCAGGCTCCACTTCTAATTGTAGTTCTCTTGGTATTTTCACCATATCTACAGTTACTTCCTCCACTGAAGTCTTGAACCCCTCAAACCCTTAAGTCATCCATAAGGGTTAAAAGCAACTTCTTCCAAACCCGTGTTAATGTTGAAATTTTGACCTCCTCTCATAAATCATGAATTTTTTGTCGTTGTTGTTTTAGAGACATGGTATTACTCTGTTGCCTAGGCTTGAGTGCAGGGGCGCAAACATGCTGTAACCTTCAACTCCTGTACTCAGGCACCCTCTCGCCTCAGTCAACTGATTAGCTAGGAGGACTACAAGTGTGTGTCGCCATGCCCGGCTATTTTTTTTCTTTTTCTTTTTTTTTTTTTTTTTTTTTTTGGTAGAGATGTGGGCTCACTATGTTGCCCGGGCTGGTCTTGAACTTCTGGATTCAAGTGATCTTCCCCCTTTGGACTCCCAAGTTGCTGAGGAATGTTCTTTATGGCATCTAGAATGATGAATCCTTTCCAGAAGGTTTGCAATTTGCTTTGTCCAGATCCATCAGAGGACCAACTATATATAGCAGCTATAGCCTTACAGAATGTATTCTTAAATAATAAGCCTTGAAAGTAGACATTACTGCTTGATCGATGGGCTGCAGAATGGATGTTGTGTTAACAGGCCTGAAAACAATACTTGTGTCCCTGTACATCTTCATCAGAACTCTCCGGTGACTAGATGCATTGCCAAGAAGCAGTAATATTTTAAAAGGATTCTTTATTTTTCTGAGCCGTAGGTCACAACACTGGGCCTACTAAATATTTAGTAAACCATGTTATAAATAGATATGCGGTCATCCAGGCTTTTTGGCTTCATTTATAGTGCACAGGCAGAGTAGATTTAGCACAGTTCTTAAGGGCCCTAGGATTTTCAAAATAGTAAATGAACACTGGCTTCAACTTAAAGTCACCAGCTGCATTAGCCTCTAACATGAGAGTCAGCCTGTTCTTTGAAGCTTTGAAGCCAGGCATTGACTTCTCTTTAGCTATGAAAGTTCTCGATGTCATTTTCTTCCAATAGAAGGCAGTTTCATTGAAAATCTGTTGTTTAGTGTAGCAACCTTCATCAATTATCTTGCTATATTTTCTGCATAACTCATGGCAGCTCCTTGCACTTTCATGTTATAGAGATGGCTGCTTTCCTTAAACCTCAGGAACCAATCTCTGCTAGCTTCCAGCTGTTCTTCTGCAGCTCCCTCATCTCTTTTCATAGAATTGAAGCGAGTTAGGGACTTTGTTCTGGATTAGGCTTTGGTTTAAGGGAATGTTGTGGCTAGTTCGATCTTCTATCCAGACCACTCCCTTTCTCTATATCAGCAACGAGGCTGGGTGGCTTTCTTATTCATGTGTTTACTGGAGTACTGTTTTAAATGCCCTTCTAGATCTTTTCCTTTGCATTCATAACTTGGCTACCTGTTTGGAGCAAGAGGCCTAGTTTTCAGTCTGTCTCTCCTTTTGATATGCCATTCTCACTGAGGTTTAATCATTTCTAGCTTTTGATTTGAAGTGAAAGACGTGACTCTTCCTTTCACTTGTATACTTAGAGTCCATTGTAGGGTTATTGATGGGACTAATTTCGGTAATGTTGTGTCTCAGTTAATAGGGAGGCCTGAAGAGGAAGCGAGAGATGGACTAACAGCTGGTCAGTGGAGCAGTCAGAACACACACAACATTCACTGATTAATTTCTCAGTCTTCTATGAGCGCAGTTCACGGGGCCTCCCTCAAAACAATTACAATAGTAATGTCAAAGATCACTGATCACAGATCATCATACAGATATAATAATAATGAAAAAGTTTGAAATGTTGCAGAAATTACCAAAAGGTGACAGAGACATGAAGTGAGCATATGTAGTTTGAAAACTGATGCTGATAGACTTGCTCGAGGCAGTGTTGCCATAAACCTTCTATTTGAAAACAAAAACAAGAAACAAAAACCCTTGGAAGCACAATCAAACAAAGTGCGATGAAATGAGGTATGCCTATACTATAAAACTCCAGATAAAAAGAACTATACATAAATGTATGTACTCCAGACCATGATTATTGATTCTGAAACTACTTAATGTATATAGCAGGAACAAGCAAATTAGTAAATATATTATAGACAATGACAGTCATGATTCTCATTGTTGGAGATAGTGACAAAAATAGAAAGTAGGCAGTCTAGAATGAACCCTGTGGTGCTAGACAGGTGTCAGTATGATCTAATGATTTTTGTTAATATATATACAGATATATAGAAATAAAAATGTATGGAGATATGTGTGTGTGTATATTTCCTAATCTGTCTGCTGAGAGGGCCTAGAAGCAATGACAAAGGTATAATGACACAGTAGCAGTGAATATATTTGGCCAGGTCTTGGTTTTTCAATACAATTTTCCCAATAAAAGTAATCAAGGGGCCAGGCGCAGTGGCTGACGCCTATAATCCCAGCACTTTGGGAGGCCGAGGCAGGTGGATCACAAGGTCAGGAGATCGAGACCATCCTGGCTAACACGGTGAAACCCCGTCTCTACTAAAAATACAAAAAATTAGCCAGGCGTGGTGGCAGGCACCTGTAGTACCAGCTACTTGGGAGGCTGAGGCAGGAGAATGGCATGAACCCGGGAGGCAGAGCTTGCAGTGAGCTGAGATTGCACCACTGCACTGCAGCCTGGGTGACAGAGCAAGACTCTATCTCAAAAAAAAAAAAAAAAAAAAAATAGTAATCAAGGCTCCTGGAGAAATAGTTGATTTCAGACAGACCTGGGGCAGGGAAAGTATAATATGAGCCTGGATCATTTTGCAGTGCTAGAAAGTAAGGGAGTGCTCAGAAATTGATGGCAAAATATCAAAGTCACATAGGAGCCAACTTAAAGGAACATCTAATGACCAAAGCTGGGACAATTTCAGCAAAAAATAAATAATGGTTGTATTAGTCCGTTCTCACACTGTTATAAACAACTACCCGAGACTGGGTAACTTAGGAAGAAAAGAGGTTTAATTAACTTACAGTTCCACAGGCTTAACAGGAAGCATGACTGGAAGGCCTCAGGAAACTTACAACCATGGCAGAAAGTGAAGGGGAATCAAGCACCTTTGACATGTCCTGGCTGGAAAGCAAGAGAGTGAGGGGGAAAGTGCCAGACACTTTTAAACCATCAGATCTGGTGAGAATTCACTCGCTATCAAGAGAACAGCATGGAGGAAAGTACCCCCATGATCCAGTCACCTCCCACCAAGTCCCTCCCCCAACATTAGGATTACAATTCAACATGAGATTTGGGTGGGGACACAGAGCCAAACCATATCAATGGTAATAATGGAGTAAAACCCATAGAATAAAATAAATATCTTCGTGCTGATAAGTAATTGAATAAATAAGTGGAGGAGAAGGTATAAGCATTTCTTATGGTAGAATTCCAATAAACAAATGTAGAAGGGAAAATTGAAATAGAAAGTCACCTTTTAACAAACACCCCAGTAACAATAGTAGGCAAAACCACCATCAATAGATGCTAAAATTATATGTGTATAGTTATGATGTGAAACAGAATTTTGCAGCATTTCAAAGTATTTCTCCACAAGCTATGTAAGAATTACAAAGGGAACAATGTAACTTCACAATGGGGAAACATGGAAGACACCAACTTAACCAGGTGGTCAAAGTCAGAACTGAGAAGACATGCAGACATCATGAATCCCCTGACAGGGTACAGTGAAAACAGCACGTCATTTCTGTGGCATTCTTGTCAAAGTGCAGAGCCCCAGTGTAATCATGAGAAAACATCAGGCAAACTCTGGCAACGTATGACATCTGTTATCTGAGCTGAGTAGCCCCTACCTTTTGGACAGTGTGTGTTTAATCTTGTTTCACCATTCCCTGTGCCTCCACAATTTTGAGTCTGGGTCTCACTGTGTGTGTGCCATTGATTTTCTTATAGTAGCAAATTATTCTCTTCAGACTTCTCTGCCAAAAATTACAAAAACAACTTTCAGTGGAATGAGAGAGCCATGTACTTAAAAAAAATGAGAGAGAAAATATTACTTTGTGGGAATGAAGAACATCCCAAAGTGTTTAAAATGCCAACTCCAATCCAGCTTCATTAGTTTACTTACCTGCCTGGCATTAGTGAAATTTTTATTGGGTAAAGATAAAAATAAGAAGAGAAATTTAAATGGATAAAACGACCTGAGTTAAGGATTGATTAAATATTTATCTTTGAACCATCTATGAATAACAGATGTGTTAAACATTTGATTGGATAGATAGTATTAGGTCACTTGAGATTTGCAAATTTATATACATATAATTGGTAGGATAATTAGATGGAGATGGATAGCTTGAAATGAGAAGACAAGCTAGGAAGCACTGCAGTCATGTGGAATATAATGTTGAGGGCTTGAACCGAAATTATGGGTGTGGAAATAGAGAAGGAAAGTAATATATGATAGATGGTTCAGAGGAATGTCTGATAGGACTTGGGATCAATTGGATGAAGGGACTAAAAAAAAAATTAACTATTAAGGTTTAAAGCCTGATGATGCCTGGAAACCGTGTGGTGGTTGGAAAAAGATAAATGTAGAGAAAACACTTATATAACTATTATAATTAATGAAAATTGAACTCATCACTGTATGACAAGGATGCCCTCACCAGCTACCCAGCAAAATCAAAATGGTTATGCCCCGTATGTCTCATATCACCCTTGCACAGAACAGTGGAAGGGAAAAACTAATTTCTACCACTACCACCATCACTAGAATGTGGTTTGGACTTCTTCAGAATCTCCTTTCTACATAACAGGCACTGAAGTGGACTCAGCAGGCAGAACTGCCCAACATTCTTCCATTTCTACACCTATTTTCCAGAAACAACAACCAGATGGCTTCTTGAAATGCTACTGCCTTTTCCTGAGTTTTATTGTCTTTTCTTTAAGCAGCATGATGAATTAGAAAATACATGATCTTGGGTAGTCTGACAATGTAAGTTCAAAGTCAGGTTTCACATTTTGTTAGCTATATGACTTTGAGTGAGATATGCAATTTCCCTGCTGCAATTCTAAAGTTCCAGATTTAGCAAATAAAACTACATGATGCCTAGTTAAATTTAAATTTCAGATAAATAATGTATTATCTTTTATATATATCTGTTATATATATTCATATATATGAATATGTATCATATAGTATCTGGGGCATACATATAGTAAATTTTTTATCATTTATTTGAAATTTAATTTAGTGTCATTTTATCTGGTAGCCCTATGAAATTGTGATGTACAGTTATTATTTTAAAAATCATTTATATTTTCATTAGGTTAGGTTTTTAGGAACTCTACCTTTTGGAAGAGATATCTACATTATAATCTATCAGATTTTGAATGTAATGTTTTGACATGGCTATCTGTATTCTTAAAAAATATAAGAGCAATCTGTGTAAATATATCTGGTAATAGTCATTTTCTGTCATTTGATTTCTTGAAATTTGGGTCACGGAGGATATAGTAGTTTCCTTGAGCTGCCTTAGCAAATTATTCCAAACTTGGAGGCTTAAAACAACAAAAAATTTATTATCTCAAACCAGGACTCCAAAAATCAAGATGTGGTAAGGCAGCATTCCCTCTCAATGCTTCTCTCTCTCTCTTTCTTCCTCTCTCACTCTCACCCTCACTCTTAGAGACAGGGTCTCTCTGTCACCGAGGCTGGAGCGCAGTGATGTGATCATAGCTCATTGCAGCCTCAAACTTCTGGGCTCATGGAATTCTCCCACCAGGCCTTCCCAGTAGCTAAGACTACAAGTGTGAGCCACTGTGCCCATCTGGGAGAATTCTTGACACTTTCAACTTCTGGTGGCTGCAAGCATTTCTTGGCTTATAGATTCATCACTACAATCTCTGACTCCATCTTTGTATGGCTTTCTCCTGTGTGTCTCTATGCCTTATATCGACCTTTCCTTTCTTTTATAAGGACAACAGTCATTAGATTTAGGCCCCACTCTAAATCCAGGATGATCTCATCAAGATCTTTAACTTAGAAAGCGGAGGCAGCGGGGGAAGATGGCGGCGGCTGTTCCACAGCCGGCGTGGACCGTGGAGCAGCTGCGCAGTGAGCAGCTGCCCAAGAAGGACATTATCAAGTTTCTGCAGGGACACGGTTCAGATTCGTTTCTTGCAGAACATAAATTATTAGGAAACATTAAAAATGTGGCCAAGACAGCTAACAAGGACCCCCTGGTTATAGCCTATAACCATCTTTTTGAAACTAAGCGTTTTAAGGGTACTGAAAGTATAAGTAAAGTGTCTGAGCAAGTAAAAAATGTGAAGCTTAATGAAGATAAACCCAAAGAAACCAAGTCTGAAGAGACCCTGGATGAGGGTCCACCAAAATATACTAAATCTGTTCTGAAAAAGGGAGATAAAACCAACTTTCCCAAAAAGGGAAAGTTGCTGGTATACAGGAACACTACAAGATGGGACTGTTTTTGATACGAATATTCAAACAAGTGCAAAGAAGAAGAAAAATGCCAAGCCTTTAAGTTTTAAGGTCGGAGTAGGCAAAGTTATCAGAGGATGGGATGAAGCCCTCTTGACTATGAGTAAAGGAGAGAGGGCTCGACTGGAGATTGAACCAGAATGGGCTTATGGAAAGAAAGGACAGCCTGATGCCAAAATTCCACCAAATTCAAAACTCATGTTTGAAGTGGAATTAGTGGATATTGACTGAAATAGTTCAGCTCTAAGGATATTAGCAACAATGATAAAACTTGGCCTTGAAGAAACTTACATAACTAGTTAGAACTTGTTACTATTGTAAAGGAAGAGTCAACTGGAAAATTCAAGGAGTTAATAAAATTTGTTTACTTGATCCCAGCTTTTGAGAGATGTAATCCCTTATGAATCCCTGAAGTCTAAAATACTTTCCTACAGCTGTGTAAAATACTGGTCAAGGAGAACTTTTTCCTTTTACCTCATGTTTTAAACTAAGTGACTCAATAAAAATTTATCCACTGTCAAAAAAAAAAAAAAAAAAAAAAAAAGAAAGATCTTTAACTTAATTACATCTTCAAAGACCCCATTTCCAAATAAGGTTATGTTCACAGCAACTAGGGGTTAGGATTTGGACATACGTTTGGGGAGGACCCAAGTTAACACACTACAGGAAATAATTCATTTTCTTCATGTACTAGGAACTAGTTTAAATGATCAAAAAAATGACTGACAAAGCCAGTCTCCCAAAAGATGGGGTATTTCTCTGCCCCCTGTGATGAAATCAATACATAAAACTGGAAGCAAGTGTCAAGCAGTACAGTCTTTATTCAATGACCATGAAATTGAGAAGTGAGAGCATAGCCCACAAATTGATTTCTCAATTAGTGAGGGGTGAAGGGGTTAAAATATGCGGTTTCTCTAATGAAGGGGTTGGACATTAAAAGCAAGGGGAGGAATAGTTATGTCTTTTCCAGAAATGGGCTGCCTTCTCTTTTTTTGTCATTTTATGGCTTCTTCTGGTCATTGTCATGGTGATTGTCAACTGTCATTGTGCTGATGGGAGCATTATTTAGCATGGAAATGAGGCTATAATGAAGTTTGAGGTCTTTTTGAAGTTGTTCAATGGCTATCTTGGTTCTAACTAGTCTCAGCTTGCTTAGTTACAAAGGCGACTTTTTATCACAGGCGTTCTGTTTCTTACAGATAAGCAAAGTTTAGACAGGGTAGGAATTCAGGCTATGTCATGTAGGCATTACACTAGGTAACAATATGAACCTGTTTATTGTGATTCTGTTTATAATAGTGTTTTTTAAAAAATCCTGTGTTGAGTAGATTTAGAGAATCTCATTCACTCCACTCTGAAACTCTTCATGTCCACTCTGTGAGTCTGGTGTGTCATTGCTAAAGAAAAGTTTGCCAGTGTTGTGAGAACAATATTTTCAAGGTAGAGTAAGAATTTAAAAGCCTGGGGGATGGGAAAGGTTTTAGAACTTTACCCCCAGTGAAGTTTCACTTTTTTCACAGTATACTGAAGTCTCACTAATTGAGAACTTCTACCAGATATAAGGCAGCCAGATCTGAGAAAAATAAATTTTTGGACATTTTTTAAAAAGCAATTCAATTTAATAAAACTGAAACATATTCTCTATTTTAAGTGTAAACAAAATCTTTTTCAAGTTAGAGGGCCTGTCAGCAATTTTATTATTAGAATGTAATTTATGAAAGCTCAGAGAGAGTTATTCTCTGATTGAGGAAGGCATAGTAATATTTCTAGTATGTAATATGCATCAGGCATGATGGTTGGCATTTGCATATATATTCTCTGATCCTAACAAAATTGGTCATACGAGCAGCTGCCACCTTATCACATGTGCTTATGGTTTGGTATTCAGGTTCCTCTTTGTTTTCGATCCTTGGGAATTTTCTTTAGGATAGGATGGCCAGTGATATGGTTTGGCTGTGTCCCCACCCAAATCTCATCTTGAATTGTAGTTCCCATAATCCCCACGTGTCGTGGGAGGAACCCAGTGGGAGGTAATTGAATTGTTGTGGTGGTTACCCTCATGCTGTTCTCATGATAGTGAGTTTTCATGAGATCTGATGGTTATATAAGGGGCTTTTTCTCCCTTTTTCTCATTCTTCTCTTCCTGCCACCATGTGAAGAAGGAGGTGTTTGCTTCCCCTTCCACCATGATTGTAAGTTTCCAGCCATGTGAAACTATTAGTCAATTACACTTCTTTCCTTTATAAATTACCTAGTCTCAGGCGTGTCTTTATTAGCAGCGTGAGAACAGACTAATACAGCCATATATCCCAGTTTTTCTGGAGGCAGTTGTGTTTTTTACCTGGTGACTGACATAATTGTTAATACCACCCCATTTTACTCTCAAAAGGGCTCCAGTTTCAGAGACATGGAATATACTGATGCTTCCTAGAATAAATCTCATTAAAGTTCATCAGAAAATTAAGCATTATGGTTGATCCTTTTTTTCCCAGGAGGAGAATGCAACTTGTATCATCAGAGAAAGTTTTGTCTCTAAGCAGGTTTCAGAAAGTTTTGTTGGCAGTCCCTTCTTTAGATTTATGCAGCCTTTAATGAGCAATCTTGATCAAGAAAAGGCCTGTCATGTTGTGTTTTTGTGCTAAAATCATGAACTGAACATGTTGCTAGTCAATCACTTTTTGCATTTCCTACAGTTGGTGGGAATCAGGTATAGCCTTGTTTTACCCAGTACAGACACAATTATTTCCATGCATTCTAATGTTATTTCTTTAACCAGTGTTTTGCCATCGGGAAATTTTTTTAAAATAATGTATAATAACTTAGTTTTAATGATAGTTATTTCATATAGTCTATGATTTTAAGCTTCTAATACACATATATATACACAAAGACACCCATACCCCTACATACACACATATACATATACATATATATGTGTGTGTGTGTATATATACATATATATATATATATAAGCTTCTGAATAATACATATATAGCAGGTCCTCAAATAACATCACTTTGTTCACCTGTGTTTTGTTATTACACTGATGAGAAAAAAAATAATCTATTCCCAGCCAGGCCACTGTCTGTGTGGAGTTTGCACATTCTCCCCATGTCTCCCTAGGTTTTCTCTCTGGGTGCTATGGTTTCCTCCCACATCCCAAAGATGTGCATGTTAAATGAAAATTGTCTTAGTCTTCGTGAGTGTGGGGGTGTGTGAGCACACCCTGCAATGAGATGGTGTCTTGCCCGGGGCTGGTTCCTGCCTTGCACCCTGAGCTGCAGGGATGGGCTCCAGCCTCCTGAACTGGAATAATTGGGTAAATAATTATCTCACTTGTTTTGTTAATCTGCCTTAAATGTATGTTGTATTAATATGTTCCCACACTGCTATAAAGAACTACCTGAGATTTGGTTAAAAAAAAAAAAAAAGAAAAGAAAAGAAAGGAGATTTCATTGGCTCATGGTTCTGCAGGCTATACAGGCTTCTCTTTCTGGGGAGGCCTCAGGAAATTTACAATCATGGCAGAAGGTGAAGGGGAAACAGGCACATATTCACATGCCCAGCAAGAGAGCAAGAGAAGTGGGGAAGGTGCTATACCCTTTCAAACAACCAGATCTCATAAGTATTCTATCATGAGAACAGCAAAGGGAAGGCCTGCCCCCATGATTCAGTCACCACCCACCAGCTCCCTCCTTCAACACTGGGGAATTACAATTCGACATGAGATTTGGGTGGGGACACAAAGCCAAACCATAATATTCCACCCCGGCCCCTCCCCAATCTCATGTCCTTCTCACATTTTAAAACACAATCATGCCCTCCCAACAGTACCTGAAAGTCTTAACTGATTACAGCATTAACTCAAAAGTCCAAGTCCAAAGTCTCATCTGAAACAAGGCAAGTCCCTTCTGCCTACGAGCCTGTTAAAAAAAAAAAAAAAAAAAAAAAAAATTAGTTACTTCCAAGATACAATAGATTTACAGGCAACGGGTAAATGCTCCCATTAAAAAAGGTAGAAATTGGCCAAATAAAGGGGCTACAGGCCCCATGAAATTCTGAAACCCAGCAGGGCAGTCATTAAATCTTAAAGCTCCAAAATGATCTCCTTTGACACCATGTTTCACATCCAGGGAAGACTGATGCAAGGGATGGGCTCCCAAGACCTTGGACAGCTCTGCCCCTGTGGCTCTTCAGGGTACAGACCCTGCAGTGGTTTTTCACCAGTTGGTGTTGAGTGCCTGCAGCTTTTCCAGAAACATGGTGCAAGCTGTTGATAGGTCTACCATTCTGGAATCTGGTTACCTTTTCCTCACAGCTCCATTAGGCAGTGCCCCAGTGGGGACTCTGTGTGGGGGCTCCAACCTCATGTTTTCTCTCTGCACTGCACTACTAGAGGTTCTCCATGGGGACTCTGCTTTTGCTGTGGACTTCTGGCTGGACATCCAGGTGTTTCCATACATCCTCTGAAATCTAGGCAGAGGCTTCCAAGCCTCAACTGTTGCCCTCTGTGCACCTGGACATTTAACATCACATGAAAGCTGCCAAGGTTTTTGGTTTGAACCCTCTGTAGCAGCAGCCTGAGACATACCTGGGGCCTTTTAGCATAGCTGGAGCTGAAGCAGCTAGGATGCAGTGTGTCATATCCTGAGGTGGCGCACAGAAGCAGAGCCCTGGGTCTGGCGCACTAAACCATTTTTCTCTCCTAGGCCTCCAGGCCTGGCTGCCACAAAGACATCTGAAATGCCTTAGAGGTATTTTCTTCCATTGTCAGCAATCAACATTCAGCTCCTCTTATGCAAATTTCTTCAGCAGGCTTGAATTCTTCCCCAGAAAATGGATTTTTCTTTTCTACCAGATGGCTAAGCTGCAAATTTTCTAAACTTGTATGCCCTGCTTCCCTTTTAAATATAAGTTTCAGTTTCAGATAATCTCTTTGCACATGCATATGAGTGTACACTCTTAGAAGCAGCCAGGCCACAACTTGAATGCTTTGCTACTTAAAAATTTCTTTAGCCAGATACCCTAAATTGTCTCTCTCGAGTTTAGAATTCCACAGATCTATGGAGCAGAAGCACAATGCCACCAGTTTCTTTGCTAAAGCACAGCAAGAGTGACCTTTACTCCAGTTCCAAATAAGTTTCTCACCTTCATCTGAGACCTCCTCAACCTGGACTTCACTGTCCTTATCACTATCAGCATTTGGTCACAATTTTATAAGTCTCTAGGAAGTTCCAAACTTTCCTACATCTTCCTTTCTTCTTCTGAGCCCTCAAAACTGTTCCAACCTGTGCCCATTGCCCAGTTCCATAGCTGCTGCCACGTTTTCAGGTATTGTTATAGCAATGCCCCACTTCTCTGGTACCAATTTTCTGGATTAGTCCACTCTCACACTGCTATAAAGACATACCTGAGACTGGGTAATTTATAAATGAAAGAGGTTTAATCATCTCATGGTTCTGCAGCCTGTACCTGCTTCTACTTCTGGGGAAGCCTCAGGAAACTCAGTCAAGGCAGAAGGTAAAGGGGAAGCAAGCATGTCTTCACATGATGTTGAGTGAGGACGTACTGTATTTTCTTCTTTTACTGTTTTATTTACATAGATGCAAAACAGTATCACTCACTGACACACAAAGATTTCCTGTTGCATGTTCATAAAACTAGAGCCATAAGTTGTAGTCATGCATTGTTTAATGACAGGGATACATTATGAGAAATGTGTTAATAGGTGATTTTATTGTTGGGCGAACATCATAAAGTGTACTTACGCAAACTGAAATGATATAGCTTACCACCAAGGCTATATGCTATAGCCCATTGCTCTTAGGCTACTAACTGTACAGCATGTGACTGCAGTTAATACTGTAGGCAGTTGTAACACAATGGTATTTGTATATCTAAACCTATTCCAACATAGAAAAGGTACAGTAGAAATATGATATAAAAGATAAAAAACGGTACATCTGTGTATAGTCCATTCTCATGTTGCTATAAGAAATACCCAAGACTGGGTAATTTATAAAGAACAGAGGTTTAATTAACTCTAAGTTCTGCATGGCTGGGAAGGCCTCAGGAAACTTACAATTATGGCAGAAGTTACCTCTTCACAGGATGGCAGGAGAGAAAATGAGTACCAGCAGGGGAAATGTCAGATGCTTATAAAACCATCAGATGTCATAAGAACTCACTATCATGAGAACAGCATGGGGAAACTGCCCCCATGATTCAATTACCTTCCACCAGGTCCCTCCCATGACATGTGAGGATTATGGGATTACAGTTCAAGATGAGATTTGGCTGGGGACACAAAGCCAAACCATATTATTCCACCCCTGGCCCCTCCCAAATCTCATGTCCTCACATTTCAAAACATAATCATTCCCTTCCAACAGTCTCCCAAAGTCTTAACTCATTCCAGCAGTAACCCAAAAGTCCAAGTCCAAAGTCTCATCTGAGACAAGACAAGTCCCTTCTGCCTATGAGCCTGTAAAATCAAAAGCAAGTTAGTTAATTCTTAGATACAATGGGGTTACAGGCATTGGGTAAAATACAACCATTTCAAATGGGAGAAATTGGCCAAAACGAAGGGACTACAGGCCCCATATAAGTCCAAAGTCCAACAGGACAGTCATTAAATCTTAATGTTCCCAAATGATCTCGTTTGACTCCATGTCTCACATCTGAGTCACGTTGATGCAAGAGGTGGGCTCCCACAGCCTTGGGCAGCTCTGGCCCTGTGGCTTTTCAGGGTGCTACCCCCCTCCTGGTTGCTTTCACAGGCTGGTATTGAGTGTCTGTGGCTTTTCCAGGCATACAGTGCAAGCTATGGGTGGATCTACCATTCTGGGGTCTGGAGGACAGTGACCCTCTTCTCATAGCTCCACCAGGCAGTGTCCTAGTGAGGACTCTGTGTTGAGGCTCCAACCCCACATTTCCCTTCCACACTGCCCTAGCAGAGGTTCTCCATGAAGACTCCACCCCTGCAGCAAACTGCTGCCTGGACATCCAGGTATTTCCGTACATCCTCTGAAATCTAGGTGGAGGTTCCCAAGTGTCACTTCTTGACTTCTGTGCACCCACAGGCTCAACACCATAAATGGAAGCTTGGGACTTGCCCCCTCTGAAGCAATGGCCCAAACTGTACCTTGGCCCCTTGTAGCCACAGCTGGCACTTAAGCAGCTGGGACACAGGGTACCATGTCCCAAGGCTGCATAGAGCAGGTGAGCCCTAGGTCCAGCCCATGAAATAATTTTTGCCTCCTAGGCCTCTGAGCCTGTGGTGGGAGGGGCTGTCATGAAAGTTTCTGACACGGCCTGTAGACATTTCCCCATTATCTTGGTGATTAACATTTGGTTCCTCATTACTTATGCAGATTTCTGCAGCAGGTTTGAATTTCTCCCCCACCTCCAAAAATGTATTTTTCTTTTCTATGGCATCGTCAGGCTGCAAATGTTCTAAATTTTTATGCTCTGCTTTCTCTTGAACACTTTGCCACTTAGAAATTTCTTCTGCCAGATACCCTAAATCATCTCTCTCAAGTTCAAAATTCCACAAATCTCTAGGGCAGGGGCAAAATACTGCCAGTCTCTTTGCTAAAGCATAGCAAGAGTCACCTTTATGCTAGTTCCCAGAAAGCTCATCTCCATCAGAGACCATCATTGTCCATATTACTATCAGCTTTTTGGTCAAAGCCATTCAGGAAGTCTCTGGGAAGTTCCAAATATTTCCTCATCTTCCTGTCTTCTTAGCCCTCCAAGTCTCCAGCTGGTTCTAAACTTTCCCACATTTTCCCGTCTTCTTCTGAGCCCTCCAAACTGTTCCAGCCTCTGCCAATTACCAAGTTCCAAAGTCACTTCCACATTTTTTGGTATCTTTACAGCAGCACCCCACTCCTCCTGGTACCAATTTACTGTATTAGTCTGTTTTCATGCTGCTATGAAGAAATACCCGACACTGGGTAATTTATAAAGAAAAAAGGTTTAATTGACTCACAGTTCCACATGGCTGGGGAGGCCTCAGGAAACTTACAATCATGGCAGAAGGTACCTCTTTGCAGGGTGGCAGGAGAGAAAATGAGTGCCAGCAGGAGAAATGCCAGATGCGTATAAAACCATCAGATGTGGTGAGAACTCACTCACTATCATGAGAACAGCATGGAGGAAACTGCCCCCATGATTCAGTTCTCTCTCACCCTTCCATGATTTGTGGGGATTATGGGATTACAATTGAAGGTGAGATTTCAGTGGACACAAAAATCCAAACAATATCAACCTATATAGGGCATTTACCATGAATGGTGCTTGCAGGACTGGAAGTTGCTCTGGGTGAGTCAGTGGGTAGATGTGGAGAACTAGGACTTTACTGTTGATGATACACACTGTACACTTAGGCTACACTAAATTTATTTTAAACATTTTTTTCTGTCTTTTAATAATAAACTTTTGCTCATTGTAATCTTTTTTAATTTATAAAATATTTAATTCTGAGAACTTTTTGACTCTTGTCATAACAGCTGAAAACACAAACATATACAGCTATACCAAAAGTATTTTCTCTTTATATCCTTATTCCATAAACTTTTTTCTTTTTTAAATATTTTTAACATTCGAAACTTTTTTGTTAAAAGCAAAGACACAAACACACACATTAGCCAAGGCCTACAAGATCAGGATCATTAATAACAAAGTCTTCGACCTCCACATCTTGTCCCATTGGAAGGTTTTCAGAAGCAGTAACATGTATAGAGATGTCATCTCCTATGAGAATAATGCCTTCTTCTGGAATACCTCCTGAAGGACCTGCCTGAGACTGTTTTGCAGTTAACTTTTTTTTTAATAAGTAGAAGGAATACACTCTAAAATAACAATAAATAGTATAGTATCATAAATACAAAAACCAGTAACATAGTTGTTATCATTTTCAAGTATTATGTTTTGTACATAACTGTATGTGCTAGACTTTTATGTAACTGGTAGCACAGCTTTACATCAGTATTGCCACAAGTATGTGTGTAATGCATTGCACTATGACATTAGGATACTGCAACATCACTAAGCGATAAGAATTTTTTAGGACCATGATAATCTTGTGGGACTACCGTCATATATGCAGTCCATCAGTGACCAAAATGTCATTATGTGGTGCATGATCGTACTAAATCCTGAGAGTTAATTTCTACCTGGAGACTTTGTAAATGAGTCCAAGACTGCATCACTGTCCCAGAAAGCTTTGTATATGCTCTTCATAGTTTATTCTGAACCAGAGCAAAGGGTCCAATGGCTCTTCTCCAGTGCTTATCTGTAACACTATGTATGTGGGGGGATTCCTTTCTTCAAGATTCCCCAAATTTACCAGCAGGTGATACTTTACCAAATGTTAATTTGGGACTCCTTAAGCCATGGACCTGGTGCTGCTCCAGTTTCTTAAAGAGATTCTGAGAATGATGTTTCCACATATGAAATAGAGTCACATCACACCTAAGCAATATTACTTATAAAAGTGTTATTTCTTCCATTATTATGATGACAAATTTTCCTTGTCTAATTGTACTGAAGTAGGAAAGAGGATCAATTTTAATTGAGCCTTTGCAAATAACTGTATTGCCATGAAAAATAAAAAGACCCACAAAAGGTCTGTCTATAATATCTGACACTGTTCTCAGCAGTTAATAGATAAGGCCAATGAATACATATCCCATTTTCTTCATCATGTGCATAGACTTTGCCAATGTTATTTTTTAAAAATAAGATTTGATTATAGATGAATTTGATTTAAACTAAGTATAATTTAATTTAGCATCTATTAACAAAGGACAGTTTTATGCTTAACCCATTTTAAAAGTGTATCTCTCAGTTGCATTTATTAGAGACATTGTCCTTAAATTTACCTGACGTTAATTAGCTTGCATTCATGGTTTTCTATATTAAGACGTCTTCAAGGATATGTTCCTTCATGAAATAAGCATAAAGGAAATTTTATGTGTTCCTGGATTTTGATGTATTTTGCCTATAGGAAGAAATATTCTTAGGGATTTAGTTACCTATTGCCTGAAATTGGATAATATAAAGCGTACAAAGTATGTATTAACCAAAGTAACAATACTTTATAGCAGCTATAATGGAGGTTGTTAACAAATGACTGTGAGATCCCTGGAGGAAGGAAGAGGGAGAAAACTTTAACTTTCCAACTAACAACCTGCAGATGAAAGAAATGTGGCTTCTAGGGAAACTGAAAGCGAACGCTCTGCCGAAGGGAAGGAAACAGTGGCATTTAAGCCTTCGTGTCTTATGTGCATATTCATCAGGTTTGGGCAATGTCTATGAATATTTATGGAGAAAGTCAAGTACACAGTGAGTTAACATGTATGTAACATACATTCCATGATCACTTTGGGGAGGGGTTTTAACATTAAAATGCAGTGGAATTTGGCCCTGTACGTCAAAAAGTAAAGTATAGGGCACAAAGACATTTTGTGCACAGTCTCTGACTAGAACCAGCTTAGGGTCTCTAGCTGATTATCAGCAAAGAATGTTTGTAAGGCCAGTCTCCTGCCCAGTCAGTGCTGTTGGCAAGACTCCCGGCATCTTCACACTTTGGGGAAGAGCCACTGGACTGTTTGCTGTGGCTCAGAATAAAGTGTGAAGAGGATATAAAAAGGGATATTGTGGTTGGCTGTGGTCAGGCAGTCTACCAGAATCAGTTGGGCTATGTTTCCTAGAATGGGTTTCTGCCTAAATGCAGGAAGAAAACCTTATGGCATGTAACAGACCTTATAGTAGTTAACAATGCAGGAGTCCATGACCAAACCCTTTTCCCTGCTGTGGTTACTCTCTTGAGAGTCTTATCTTAGCCATAGATAGTCCATCTCCTCTATTAGCCAGGGATACAATGTTGACAAGGTTAAACAATAAATAGTTTAGCAATGTTAGTTTGTCTCAACATATCAAACCCTTATTATTCTTTCTGTTTGCTTATTTTTTAAAATAATTGACCATGGTCATAAAATATCCAAAATCAACATAAAATACCAACACAAAGCATAAAAATAGACCCTTTTAAGAATATATTTTCAGTTTGGATAAGACAGAACCTTTCTCATCTATGCAGAAAGCAAATAAAATTTTTACTGTCTTGCATTGAGAAGAAACTCCATACTCAGTGACCATTTTTCTACTGAACTACCAGTCATTTATAATACATAAACTTCTTTAAAAAATAATTTTAAATTATCTCAGTATGTGTATACTTTAAATATACATACATGTATATGAAATAATGATAGATGATAAATTTTAGATTAAATATAATTAATTTTAAGAAGCATGAGACAGTTTTTACCGCATTAATTTTACCATTGTATTTTGAATGCTGTTTTTCTGGTAAACACATTTATGTATTGAAAAAATACATAAATAAAAACTGCCCAGTTACCTCTACTGTAAACTATGTACTTTGGTTGATAATGATATATCAGCGTAGGTTCATTGATTATAACAAATGTACCATTTGATGAGGGATGTTGATAGGTAGTACAGGGGCAGAAAGAGGGTGATCCCTCCCTTCCCCATTATAAAGAGTCATGACTGACATGCCCAAAACAATAAAAACAGGTTGACAAGAAAAGCATAATACATTTACTACATGCACATGCGTACACATGAGTTGTACAGAATATGAACTCAAAGAGAGGCCAGATGTTTGAGATTTAAATGCCCTCTTCCTAGGGGAGAGGAAAAATGGGGGAATGAATAGGCCCAGTGTTCAGACAATGGTTAGTAAATGATTCTCTTTGGAAGCTGGATGGGCAGAATTGCCCAGGAACAAAGGTTGTTTTATGACACAGCTAAATTTCCCCTGGTAATCTCCCTGAGCTGTCCTCAGAAAAATAAATGAAAAGTTAGTCTGGCCATGGTGATAACTCCCAGTCCCTCCTCTTTTTCCGTGGTTAAGCTTTCATGGTTATCTGATGTTCCTAGGAAAGGGGTTTAAGAAAACTTGCATTTCTTTTGGAAGAAATTTTTGTCAGTAACATAAAGAATTCCAGAGAGAGCCCTTTCCTATACTTGTCAGGAGAAATAAGACAAGGTGAGAGGGATTTTGATTCTGAGGCAGTTTTAAAGGTCTCTCAGCAAGTTGAAGCACGAGCTTTTGGAGTATCAACACTAGGGAGGCTATGCATGTGTGGGGGCAGGAAGTACATGGAACTTTCTGTACTTCCCATTCAATTTTGCTATAAACCTAAAATTGGCATAAAAAATAAACTGCTCTGTGGTGATCGAGTAACTTAGCTCATTGCCATTTTAAGTATTCCTTCAAGTCTCAAGGTTAGTTATGGATCATGGAATTATAATTTATATTGGCATGACAAAGCAATACAACTACTGTTGATATTAAAACTCATCAGTGAAACATGCAGTCGACCCTCCCACGTCCATGGATTCAACCAACCTTGGATTGAAAATATTCAGAATAAAATATGGTTGGTTGCATCTCTACTAAACATGTACAGTTTTTCTTGCCATTATACCATAAGCAATACAGTATAACAATGATTTACATAGCAGTTACATTGTATTGGATATTATAAGTAATCCAAAGAGGATTCAAAGTATAAGAGGATGCGTGTAGGATATATGCAAATACAACACCATTTTCTATCAGGGACTTGGGCATCCATGTATTTTGGGGCATCCTAGAACCAATCCCCCATGGATAATGGGAAATGGCTACAATATCCTAAAGTTTTACTCAAGGAATCCTAATGAAATAGCATGCAGCATTGCCTGAAGTTTAAAATAACCTTATTTTTACAAACAAAGGCACGACTGATTGTAATTCGATTTAGTTACATTCAAGTTTACATCCACAGTCTTTAATTTTTAGTGTAATTAGGATAATTTTTAGTGTAATCACGTACATGTTCTATAAGACATGTATAAAAATGTTTCAGTTAATTAGGCCTCCTATCAGAAAATAAATTTGATTTACATGAAGTAAATGTTTGCATTAAATATTATATCCCACTCAGTGATATAGGCAGAGAAAACATTTAACTGTCTTTTAAGCCAATTTAACAAAACAATTTAAGTTGTTCAAGTGTTTTCTGTGATCAGAAATATTGAATACTTAATTAAGTGAACAAAAAAGAATAATTTTATAATTATTTAACATTTATTTGCCAAGTAATATTAACACCTTTAAGCTTGATTTAAAGTCTTGAGACAAAAAGATTCCTTAAGGGCAGGCTGTTAACGTATCTTTTGTTCTTCACCTTATCTTAGTAACTGAGACACCTATTAACTAGAACTCTATCATTCCCTTTTGAGCATTTTTTACTTCCATTTATGTGGGGGTGGGGAGCTTTTGAAAGTCCTTATGCTAAATTTTTATGCACCTATTAATCTCAAAAACCAATCAAAATATGAGCTCTATTCAATTTGAGAGACTATACAATCTTGTTGATTTCCCTCAGGACGAAAGCAAAGGTAATTTGTTAAAAAGAAAATTCTGTCTTAGCATTGTTTAGGGATAACTCTTTCCCCAGAAAAGAAAGTCATTTTGCTCAATTGTTTGTTCTGCCTTTTTAGAATTACAGCTATGTCTTCAATTCACTCTGCAGGGAGAGTCTCACTTTCTCTTCAAGTTCTTGGTGAAATTAGCAATCAGATTCTTTCCTCTCCTTTTATTTTTAAAGTGGACTTACTCATTTAACACAATGTTCTTATAACATGCATAGTCACTCTTAATTTTTAGAAAAGCTCTAAGAAAAGGGGTAGTTGTAGATATAGAGAAGTGATTCTCAAAGTTTGGTACCCACACTTGTGAATTCTTGGGCCCCATCCCAGACCTACTGAATCATAAACTCTGGAAATGAAACCCACGAATCTGTGTTTTAAGAAACTTCTATGTGATTCTGATGCATGTTAAAGTTTGAGAACCACGAATGTAAATGATATCTCAAGAATCTCACTGCCCCCTGTCTTAGTCAGGGTTCTCTAGAGGGACAGAACTAATAGGATAGATGTATATATGAAGGGGAGTTTCTTAGGAGAATTGACTCACACAATCACAAGGTGAAGTCCCACAATAGGCCATCTGCAAGCTGAGGAGCAAGGAAGCCATTCCGAGTCCCAAAACCTCAAAAGTGGGAAAGCTGATAGTGCAGGCTTCAGTCTATGGCCAAAAGCCCAAGAGCCCCTGGCAAAACACTGGTGTAAGTCCAAGAGTCTAAAAGCTGAAGAACTTGGAGTCTGATGTTCCAGGTCAGAAAGCATCCAGCATGGGAGAAAGATGTAGGTCAGAAGACTTACCCAGTCCAGCCCTTCCACATTCTTCTGCCTGCTTTTATTCTGGCCACGCTGGCAGCTGATTAGATTGTGCCCACCCAGACGGAGGGTGGGTCTGCCCTTCGCAGTCCGCTGACTCAAATGTTCATCTCCTTTGGCAACGCCCTCACAGAAACACCCAGGAACAATACTTTGCATCCTTCAATCAAATCAAGTCGACACTCAGTATTAACCATCACACCCCCCAACATACACACACTACAAATAATCACTTGCAGTCACAGGCAGACAAACAGAAAACTGCCACACCAATTACTAGATACAGTTTTAACTCATAGGTAAATAAATGAAACTACAACCACAAACTGTATGTTAAAAAAACCTTCCCAGGGCAAACCACAAATGTAGCCAAAAGACCTCAGTAAAGGATTATTTGCTCACTGTAGGCTATTTTCCTGGGAGTTTTGATCACACTCTTTAGTAGCACAGCTATGTGAAATTCCTCAAATACAAAACACAGACCACAGAATTCCTCAGATCTAAGACACTCTCTAGAAACCCATGAAACTCTCTGGCTCTTTTTCCTGGAGCTCCTGATGTCCTTCGTATACTAAATGGTCCCTCCAACCTCACTCAGGCCTTCACGCCAGTTTCATTTCTCTAAGGCCTAGGGTTAGATGACAAGATACCATAAACCACAGAATAAGAGTCCCTTCAGATGGCCATAGACGTTGACATAGGGAGCTCTGAACCTTAGCTCAAATTGCCATGTCTTTGAAAAGTCTGGTAGTTTGTTGCTCATAGCTGCTCTTAGGAGGACAGAATCTTGCGTGTTCTTAGGTTGTTCCTTAATCGAAGGGTTGACATCTGCTTGACTTTGGTCGTTCCTATGAAGCAGAGAATTCCTATGGATCTTCCCAGAAGTGTGGGGAAAAAACCATTTAGTCAATTTAGTTATTGAGCATGACTCCCAAGAACATTTTATTGATAAGTTTTTAATATCTACATTTCTTTATTTCATCCTAAAAGCAAATACAAAGTTTCTAGATCAGAGGCCAGACATTATTTACAGTATCAGTTCCCCATCTGTATTCTCCCCCTGTGGAGGGATGCAATGAGAACAGATGGCAGCTGCATTTACAGTGGGTTGTATCGCTGGAGAGGAGCCCCAAAACTATGCCATTTAGAGTTTCTGTAGAAACTGTTGCACAGCAGCCCCTTGTCCCATCTTGAGAGAGAAAAAAAGATTTAGTTTTTCTAATATAAACAAATAATCTCTTGGGAAAATAAGGGAATGTTCCTAGGTCTTTGCAACCCTTTGAAATGTAAAGTCATGGCTCTATGAAGAGAAAACAGTCCTGGGAAAAAAGAGATGTTATCTTTACAGCATGTAGTTCATCATTTATTATGTTCCAGATGTTGTTTTATACTTCTGTATTGCATAGATTGTGTCCATTGTGAATATGTGTGGATGCTCTCTAATTATGACCTGAAGTGACAATTTCTTCATAGTTGAAAAATGATCAATTTATCCCTCTAAACATTTTTAAAGTGTAGACTGCCGAGTTGTTTAATATTTTAAAGGATTCTAGTTTTATGTCAAAATGTACTCAAAGGCAGTGACTACAAAAATTGTATGTAAAATTTTACTTTTTGTAAAATTTCTAGTGTTTTGAGAACTTATTACCTATTGAAAAAAGTTATCTGAAAATAAATCCTAGTTAAATTGAAAAAGAATGAACACAGCTTTGTTCTTTATTAAAGAAATTCTGTGAGTATAAGTTATAAGAATAACTAAAATAAATGGCTTTTCCCAAAAGCATAATCAAGTTTTAAAATTCTCAAACTTTAGTTAATTTATTTTAAATGATATTTTATTAGCAGCCGGTCATAGATGAAAAGACCACGTTTTTAAGTTGAGTTCTTCAGAAGCAGACTCTGAGACAGGAATTTGTCTTTCTTTGGGAGACAATTCCAGAAAGCATTGCTAAGGCAGATAAAAGGAAGGTTGAGATAGGGAAGGGATGGGGGGCAACACAGGGTGAATTAAGAGGGCCTCTGAGACCTCTGGGACAAGTGTAGAGCTCTCAGCAAGTCCCAGTGAGGAACCAAAAAGATGGGTTATTTATTTAGCAGTTCCCATTTGCCATCTGTTAAACCCTACTTCCAAAGACATTGTACCTGCAGCCTGGCCTATGCATGGGCCAAGCACACTCCTGTGGCTGCATAAAGTCATAGGGGCTTGAGATTGGAATTGGAGATACTGTGCAGGAAAACTGAGAGTGCAGACAGGATATGGCTGGCTACCCACAGTATCTGCTACAGGACCGGTCTGGTGTCAGACCAGAACTAAGTCACTGAATAACTAAGCTTCAAAATGGGGATAACAAAAGCATCCGCCTCGTACACTTGTTCTAAAGAGTAAATGGGATTCTACACATAAGGTTTTAGAAAAGTGTATAAAGTAAGTCCTCTGATTATCTGTTTTCATCATCATCATCATCATCATCATCATCATGCTTAGCATCTTATTAACTAAAACATTATTGATGAAATTAGTGAATATTCCCAAATGAGTACTGCAAGGATTTGTTTTCTTTTCCATTATTTTTAGTAAGTATTATATATTCCAACAGGCCCTGGCACACAGCATTGGAGTTTTGTGTTTTAAGAATTTCTCTGGCTGTGTGCTACAGTGATGCACCACAGTTTTTGTCCTACCAAGTGACTGCTGTTAACAGCCTACTCATTGTATGCCTTTGTATCACTCCAACACAACAGCCCATCTGCCTCATATGGGAAAAATAGTAGGATTTTGTTGAGAGTTTAAAAAGCAACTGTTTTTCTGATATTGAGGATATTTCCCATATATTCATTCATTTATTTGTTTGTTTTTTTGTTTGTTTGTTTTGAGACGGAGTTTCACTCTTGTTGCCCAGGCTGGAGTGCAATGGTAAGATCTCGGCTCACTGCAACTTCCACCTCCTGGGTTCAAGCGATTCTCCTGCCTCAGCCTCCTGAGTAGCTGGGATTACAAGCGCCCACCACCATGCCTGGCTAATTTTTTTGTATTTTTAGTAGAGACAAGGTTTCATTGTGATGGCCAGGCTGGTCTCAAACTCCTGATGTCAGGTGATCCACCCGCCTCGGCCTCCCAAAGTGCTGGGATTACAGGCATAAACTCTTTAAAGCATGAAGCTGCTGTTTTCTTCTTAAATGTCACACTAATCTTCTGTTAATCATTTCAGAATTGCACTCTGAGATCATTGAAATAAAATTCCAAACAGAAATCATTATCAGTTTTCAAGAGGGCAGGAAAAACCTAGAGAAAACAATTAGTATTTCAGAGTATTTCAAATTATTGGAAATTAATTTTTACTGATTTCAGTTTCACTGCTCTGATTCAATCATGTTGGAAAGCAAAAATATTTTCTTTAATGTTATGAATAATGTCATAGCAGAAGTCAATAGACATCCCTTTTTACTCTATCACACGCACCAAAAAATCAATATGATGAGAAGCCAGCACATCTCAAATAGAACGTCATTGCTCCTGAAATACATTAATGTACAGTATCAGAAAATTGAACAAGATTATATTTTAACTTTTCACAAGAAAATAAGGAATTATCTTTAAAATGTTATTAGGAAAGACAAAAGCATTTTAGATTTACCGTTGCTCAATGGTACAAACACTGATGATTTATAGATTTAAATTTGTGAGGCAAGTTTTCTCCTATACTTCTGATCTACAAGCAGATATTGTGCTTTTAGGTGAATGGCAGGGCCTTGTGAAGAGAAAGCATTGCACACCTCTTTTAATAAGTTCAGCATAACTGTAAGAGATCTAGTAGAAAAAGTGACATAGGAAGTCTCTGTGGAAAGAGGGCTGGCCATGCCAAGGAGGGCCTCAGAGTTTCTGTGATTTATCTGTGCCTTGGACCTCTGACTGGAGAACCTGTGTTGAGATCTGGAAAATAGGATGTAATAATTCAGCTAAATAAAGCTGGATTTAAGACTTGTGTAATAAGAGAATTCTAAAATGACCTCTAATGATCCATGTCTTTGTCTAATTCCCTCCCCTTTAGAGTGGATAGAACCTGTGATATAATGGAGTATCACCCTTGTGATTGTGCTATTTTTGCAAATGTAATAAATGTTCTTAATCGACTTTGAGTTAATCAAAAGGGAGACCTCTAAAGATCCATGTCTTTATATAATTCCCTCCCCTTTAGAGTGGATAGAATCTGTGATGTAATAGAGTATCACTCTTGTGATTGTGCTGTTTTTGCAAATGTGATAAATGTTCTTAATCCATCGATTTTGAGTTAATCAAAAGGGAGATGGTCTTTGGTGGTCCTGACCTAATCAAGTGAGCTCTTTAAAAGGGACTGGAGCCCTCCTTGAGCTAGAGGGACCCTCTTGCTGGCCTTGAAGAGGCAAACATCAAGGCTGTGAATTGCCAGTGGAGAAGAATGGCCTCTAGAAGCTAAAGGCCTCAGTTCTACAGCTATAAAGAACTGAATTCTGCCAATAACCTGAATGAGCCTGGAACAAGATCCCAGGGTCCAGGTGAGAACTCAGTCTAGCTGATGGCTTGATTGCAGCTAAATGGAAAACTTTTTCTATACATACAGCACTTCTAACACCAAATGTGTGGGATTTCCACACCAAGTGATTCTCCAATTCTCTGTGAACACCATCTGTGTGTCCAGTGATTAAATTCAATTTCAACACTAATTACCCAGTGTTAACACAGCCCACGGTGGAGGGCTCAACTCCACAAGATTGCCCCCACTTCAGATGCCAATCCCAAGTCTAGGACACCCATACTTTTGACCAACCAGCTATAAATCAGGAGATTGTACTATCCCTTTTTTGGGTTCAGTAATTTACTAGAATGTTTCACAGAACTCAGAAAAACAGTTTACATACTATTACTGGTTTATTATGAAGGATACAACTCAGAAACAGCCAAATAGAAGTGAGCACAGAACAAAGTATGTAGGAAGGAACATGGAGCATCCATGCCTTCTATGGCTGTTCTACCTGCCAGCACATCAGTGTGTTCACCAACCCAGAAGCTCTCCAAACTCTGTTGTTTAGGGTCTCTATGGAGGTTTCATTATGTAGGCATGGTTGATTAAGCCACTGGCCATTGGTGATTAATCTCAATATGGATCCCCTCACCCTTCCCCAGAGGTCAAGGGATGGGGTTGAAAGTTCTAACCCTCTAATCACCTATTTGATTCCTCTAGCAACCAGCCTTATCCTGAAGCTGTCTAGAGACCCCAGCCACCAGTCATCTCATTCACACGCAAAAAGAGACACTTACCACTCCAGAGATTCCGAAGGTCTTAGAAGCTTTTGTGTCAGACTGGGGAGTAAAACTAGATATTGTAACAAAAGGTGCTTCTGTCACTCAAGAAATTACAAGGATTTTAAAAGCTCTGTGCCAGGAACTAGGAACAAAGACCAAATATACATTTCTTATTTTGTCTCTTCTTGTGTGACTGAGCATTTAAGCCAAGCCTGACCTATGGAAACTGTGAGACAATAAATGAATGTTGCTTAAGCCACTACATTTGTGGTAATCTGTCATATCACAATAGCAACTAATGTAGGGTCTAAGTTAAAGACAAAAGGGACCTTCTTTGTCTTTTCTTCCAGATTGTCCAGCTGTTACAGTTCCTCTAGAAAATACTCTTAGAAGAAGGGCACAATAGCTCACACCTGTAATCCCAGCGCTTTGGGAAGGTGAGGTGGGAGGATTGCTTGAGGCCAGAAATTAGAGACCAGCCTGGGCAACATAGGAAGATCCCATCTCTACAAATTAAAAATAATTTTGTTTTTTTTTAAATGGAAATACTCTTTGATATGGTTTGGCTGTGTCCCCACCCAAATCTCCTCTTGAATTATAGTTCCCATAATCCCCATGTGTCATGGGAGGGAGCAGGTGGAGATAAGTGAATCATGAGGGTGGTTTCCCCCATCCTGTTCTCATGATAGTGAGTTAGTTCTCACGAGATCTGATGGTTTTAGAAGGGGCTTCCCCCTTTGCCGGACTCTCATTCTCTCTCTCCTGCCACCCTGTGAAGAGGTGCCTTCTGCCATGATTGTAAGTTATCTGAGACCTCCCCAGCCATGTGGAACTGTGAGTCAATTAAACCTTGTTTCTTTATAAATTCCCCAGTCTCGGGTATGTCTTTAATAGCAGCATAAGAACAGACTAATACACTCTTAGAAGACACTCTTTGAGCCATTGGACCTAACCAAATCTTAAACAGCTTCCCTTAATAAGGCTAGAAGGTGAAGTACAAAAAACAAAACAAAACAAAAAAACCAGGGAATTATTAAATGCCCAGTTGTTTTTGAAAACGTACTTCAAAAAATCACTGTTATGGCATCCAATGAATAGAATGCTGAAGAACACTTTCATTTCACTAAAACATTAGCATTTGAAAAATATATTCATTAATTCCTGAGGTAGCAGTCTTTGAATACAATAGGATCGACTGTCACATTTCTAAATGGAAATGAAGATATTAGGGAAGATTGAAATGACTCAGAAAAAAATACACTGCTATTCTGTGAAGCTTTGTAAATCAGCTCAGAAAAAAAGGCCTAAATATCTGTTAACATAAAGGTATTTTTTAAAGAGATCTCTCTTCCTAAAGAATAAATATTAATATAAACCCTAAGTGCTTTTAGTATAGTATTCATGAAGAGTAAATATGCTTTAGCTTGGAAAAGACTGCTTTAATAAATTTATAGTGAAACAATGTTAAAGTAGGTAAATAGAAATATAGAAATAAAAACATATCACTAGCCTTGGAAGACATCATTGCTGAAATTTGAACGTGGTCATTCTGCTTCCATAGAACCTATTCACAATGCATGGAGTGACTGTGACGAGAGGATCCATTTCTCTGATGGTCACAGAGAAAAAATAAGTTTATTTCAGCTTTCTAATTTTCATACACTTTCACAATGAGATGTAATTACGTGTGAAAGTCCAAGGCAAACTAGAATAAACCCACAAACTCTTTATGTAAAACCACATTGAACATTAAAAAGCTCTCCAAATGATAATTTATGTAACACTAGAGGATTCACTTACCAAGTTTTCATCAAATCAGGAATTTTACTTATTAAAAGTAGTACACTGCCCACACTGCCCCCTAAAACAGTGATGAAGTGAAGATATTATTTTCTATGCACATATATTACATTGTATGTTCAGGTCATGCCAGTGGTGCTGGTGACTATCTTGAGGAAGTCTCAAGGTGAAGCCTAAATTACTCCATCCTTAAAAGTCCTCTTTTGTACTCTTTTACCCATGAAATATTTTTTCTTGTGCCAACTGAAGCTGTCTTCTACTTTTGATTTGTACTCCCTTTTAAATATTAATTTAATTATATAATATAATATCCCTATAAATATTGCTTTTCCCAGCGTTGATATTCAACAGAGGTCATGAAAACTTTGCAGAACTTCAGGAATATAAGACGGAACACAGAAAGGCATAACAAGTAAAAATGTGAGATAATCAATTCTACAAGCATTTGCTTAGCATCTAGTCTGTGCAACATCCAGCACATTGCTGATTCTAGGAAGCACCCTGCACACCTAGAGTTCTGTACCACAGTACCCTGCAAAGCCCCATGCTTACAATAATAAAGGTGGCAATCGTTAATAATTATTGTAACTATCAAATATAGCATAAAATAATAAAACAATATAGTATAAAATTATTATGACGGCTTAGTGAGTTAAGACATGCAAAATGGTAAGAACAATGCCTACTATATAGTAAGCATGCAACACAGTTAGCCTTTCCCATCTGCAATTCTATAGCCGAGGATTCAACCAACCGGGAATTGAAAATATTTGAAAAAAAAGTAGAAAACATTACAATAAAAATAATACAAATAAAAAACACAATGTAACAAATATTCACATAGCCTTTACATTGTATTAGGCATTGTAAGAGTAATCTAGAGATGATTTTAAATATACAGGGGATGCATGTAGGTTGTATGCAAATACTACACCATTTTATATCATGGCCTCGAGCATCCAAGGATGTGCATGTGGGGCCTGAAATCAGTCCCTTGAGGATACTAAGGGAGGACTGGACATGTTAACTATTTTAATAAAACTAATAATGGACCTAGGCCTGACGTGGTGACTCACACCTGTAATCCCAGCACTTTGGGAGGCTGAGGCTGTTGGATCACTTGAGATCAGGAGTTCGAGACCAGCCTGGTTAAAATGAGGAAACCCCATCTCTACTAAAAATACAAAAATTAGCCAGGCATGGTGGCACACGCCTGTAGTCCCAGCTACTTGGGAGGCTAAGGCAGGAGAATCTCTTGAACCCAGAAGGTAGAGGTTGCGGTGAGCCGAGATTGTGCCATTGAACTCCAGCCTGGGTGACAGAGTGAGACTCCATCTCAAACAAAAAACACAAAAACAAATGGACCTAAGCACAGGGATAGGGTATTTTGAAGTTTGAACTACTGGTTGTTTGAGAAAAAAAGTCCTTATATTACATTCTTAATAAAACAGATTATGAAGAGAGGACTGAAGTTTAGCAGAGGTCCGGGATGACACAAACCAATGCATGTACATTGCGTTGACATACAGAAAACAGGAGAGAAATAATTAGCCAAAGGTTGAAGAAATAAAGAACAGAATATCCTTCCAGCAGCATGAGGAAAAACAGAAACACACAATAACAATGATAGTTACCTCCTGCATTTATTTGTTTATTTACTTTTGCAACCATTTTCATGATTTTTATTAGAGGTTGACAGACCTTCACAATACAATTAGGAATAACTTGGGAAACAATGCTTTTCAAATGCTTTCAATAGTAAAGCATTTTTTAGATAAACGGATGATTGCTTTTCCTTAGAGCTTTGGTATTTTCATATTTTTTCTACTTTATTACATCCATGTCCATGTGTCAATCACAAACAACTATAATGGAGTGAACAGGGGTGCATTCCCACTTAAATAATTTTAAAAGTAAGAAAAGCTCACTTTAAAAGGAATAAAACTTTTCTACCAACCGTAAGTGAACCAAAACAATCAACTCAATGTCAGATTATACAGACAAGTGATTTACACCATCTTTATCCATTCCTTCCATAGCTGTTTAATAATTAAACAGTGTAATAGACTCATACTGTGAGCTCTTCACAATGGCAGCAACTATGTTTTTCATTTAGTCTCTATGTTTTGAACCTCCTGCATTTCTGCAACATTTTTACTTTTCAGACTTCTAAAATTTTATTCTGGCCAAAAGGCTAAGTATATATAAGACAGATCCACTTAACATATTTTAAGAGTGAAGTAAATAGAATGTATGAAGTAACTTTATCATAATCACAAATTGTTGAAAAATTAGAGAGTAGGACTTGGGTTTGGAATCTGTTTTTTAAGTAAAAAGCTTCAGAACTGGCAGTATTTATACATCTGTGATAATTTAATGGTGGCCGTGTTGTTACCGATTCTTTCGACAAGGCCTTTGATCTCTATACTGCACTTCCAAATAGACATTGTAGGTGTAAAAATTTAAACAGAAGAGAAAATTAAAAATAGATCTTATTTCAAGCAAAATGAAAATTTAAATAATGAATGACCGGGGCTTCAAATCATTTGTCCCAATTAAAGTAGCATTTGTATTCAATTATTCACAACACTGAGTGATTTTAATATAACATATTAACAATTAAATGATCTTACTGGCCTGTCTCCAAAGAAAGTGCCTGGGGGCACTTATCACTCATGAACTTTTCTGGTGCCTGTCATCACAGGTTCTCACCAATTCTGAAGATGATGGCTTTTGTAAAATCACCATTGTCAAAATCTTTTCTCAAGCACTTGCTCCCTGATGCTGGAAGGATTTGGAGATTTATAAGTAGAGAATAGTGTTACCACTGAGAGATTTTAATTAGTTTTATCACACATTTGCATACTTTTTTTTACAGTACTTAAAATGCCATGGATATTTTATTTACATCAGAACTCAAATTGGATGTAAAAGGGCATTGATGTATGATTTAATCATCTCCTATAAAGCTTATTAGCAAGTGCTCTCTTTTTGGGTAAAGAAAATGTCAGTGTTAGGATAGCATTTAATATTTTAAAATATTTTATACTTAATATTCATATTATTTTGTTTAATACTTATCTAATGTGTTCTTAGGTGATTTACCTTTATATTAAATATAAAATATATTCATACTTAAAGTTTTGTATATCATGACAATATGTTTGTACTTAAGGCTATAACCTTATGAGAGAAGAAAAGCCATCTGTCAGCTTTAAAAGATGATTATTTTCTAAGGTCATGCATCCATCGTTTTACTTTTTTTGTCATCCATACTTAAAAGAAAAGAAGGTATTTGTAGTTTAAATTGTAGATTTCAACTCACCACCTACATTGGCTCCTTTTTATGTTATTATTATCACATCAAATTTCATCAGTCTGGCATTCAAGACTCTCTGTTAACTGAGTTCATGTGCACTATTGAATAGTTTTATCTCTCATTAATCCCTAAAACAAATTTGCCACTTCAGCCAGTGTGGTTTTCATAGATTTCCTAAAAGTATACCATGTTCATTTGTTCCTGCAGACAGAAACTGATTCAGTTCTTTACCTTAAATATTCCTTTGTTCTCTTTGCCAACTCAAATTCCTAGCCAAGAGCCTTTCACTGAGGAGTATGTTCTTGATAATGGCCATATTTTTTAAAATGTCTTAACAAGCAAAAATTAGTGCAGAGCATTTAAGGTAGTGAGGGATGGTTAATAGAGAAGAATGGGAGGCAGATGGGAGAGTAATAAGTCTGGAGACTTATGGAGGATACTGACATCTGATTCAAATATTTAGAAGATTGCTTCATAGAAGAGGAATTACTCATTTTTGCTCTAGATCTAGAGTCTAAAAATAGATTTAGGACTAATCTGGGGGAGTGTTGATGAAGCAGATATTTGACTCACTTTCATGGAATAAAGTCATAACAATTTGAGTGATTCAATATTGATAATGCAGTACAAAAATGTCCTGAGCACTGCTGGATTGTTAGAGACTGCCAGTTGTCCAAAAATATCCATTTGCCCCTTCTTCTATCATAGAGCTCTCATGTTTTAGATGGCCACAAGGTTGCTCAGCTACAGCTGACATTTATCAGCCATCCTTGCAAGGGCTATAGGTCAGAAGGCATAAATTGAAAAGCATGTAACTGTTCTAGTCCATCAGGATACCCAGCCATGTATGGTTTTGCAAGAAATAAATGAATTACTCTCTAGTTGGGACCAATGGATAGATAGATAGATAGATAGATAGATAGATAGATAGATAGATAGACAGACAGATAGATAGATAGATGGATAGATAGATAGAGATAGGATCTCATTGTGTCACCCAGGCTGGTCGTGAACTTCTAAGCTCAAGAGATCCTCTTGCCTTGGCCTCCCAAAGTGTTGGGATTACAGGCATGAGCCACCATGCCTGACCAAGCCACTATATTTTTTGAATCTCTTTGTTATGGCAGCTTAGGCCTCTAGCCAATACACTGATACCATTTATAAGAAAGAAAACTTAGTTACACCTAATATAAGACTTTCAGCTTCTTTTTTATTCCTTTAACTGCACCATAAATATAGTCTTCAAGGTAAGTTATTAGTTTTCTATTGCTTTGTAACTAATTTCCACAAGCTTAAAACAACATCCGTTTAATAGCTCACAGTTTAGGTAGGTGAGAAATCTGCACACAGTATAGTTAGGTTCTCTGCTTAGGTATTACAAGACCAAAATTAAGGTGTCAGCTAGGCTGAGCTCTCACCTGGAGCTCAGAGTACTTGTCCAAGCACATTCATGATATTGGCAGAATTCAATTTCTTGTGGCTATGAGTCTGTTTTCTTGCTGTCTGCCAGCCAGGAGTTTCTTTCACCTTCTAGGGCACAGTCCAACGTCCTTTACATATGTCCTCCTTCATCTTCAAGATAGCAGTAGCGTGTTAAATCCCCCTTATTCTTCAAATCTGACTTTGGTCCTTATGCTATCAAGTAGAGAAAACTCTCTGCCCTTAAAGGAAATGGGATAAAATTAGGTCCACCCTGACAATCTTTTTTTTTTTTTGATGAAGTTGCGCTCTGTCCCCCAGGTAGAATACAGTGGCACGATCTTGGCTTACTGCAGCCTCTTCCTCCCAGGTTCATGCGATTCTCCCGCTTCAGCCTCCTGAGTAGCCGGGACTACAGGCATGCACCACCATGCCTGGCTAATTTTTGTATTTTTAGTAAATATGGAGTTTTGCCGTGTTGGCCAGGCTGGTCTTGAACTCCTGACTTCAGGTGATCTGCCCACCTTGGCCTCCCAAAGTGCTGGGATTACAGGCATGTGACCATCTTTCTTTTGATGAACTCAAAGTCAACTTATTAGTAACCTTAATTACATCAGCAAAATCCCTTTTGCCTTATAAGTACCATAATCATAGACATGAATGAAATTTCATCATATTCAGTCAGTATAAGAAATCTTGGGGGTACGTTTTAGAACTCTGCCTACCACAGCAGGAAAGACATTTACCACCAGCTTGAAATAATGGCTGTCTCATTATGTGTTTGATACACCATAAGCCTTAAATATATTTTAGTGCTGAATGTTGCCAAATTTCATTTGATGTTATTATATCAGTACCAAGATAAACAAGATAACATTGACATCGACAGGAGTCAGAATAGATTCTGGAAATATTTTATATTTGATTATATTGTATATAACTTAAAATCTAAATTTTAAAGGATATAGTGTAGACATAAAGATGAGAAATGTAAAAATCCATACTCGTTTTGTATGTATCATTAACCTTTAGGTTAGATTTGTCAAAATATTTCAGTCAGCTAGTTTGAAAACTTAGTAATTACTTTGAGTAACTTAAGAAAACAAAGTACTTGCCCTTTGAGTACATTCTGTTTTTCAGTTATAGGTATATTCCCTAACCAAAGAATGATAACTTGACATCAGACAAGGCAATCTTAAAACATGTTTTCCTGATTATTCATTTGCTCTCTTATTTTAATTTACTTGAAGAAAAATCTCAAACCCTTTCTAAGGGCCTACAGAGCCCCACATGATCTGTTGCCCCACTCAGCTCTGATTTCATCTCCTTTCACTCACTTTCTAGGCCACTAGCTCCAGCAACGTTAAGAATTCTTCAGGGCCTCTGCACTTGCTGCTTTCTCTGCCTGCAAAGCTCCTTCATTGCTACAAGTCCCTTTTCAAATGTGTCCTTATAGGTGAGGCTTTCTCTCCACACCTCATCCAAAATAGCAAGCCCTCTGACCACCACACCTTTACCCAACTTTCTGTCGTTCCATGCTCTGATCACCACACAACACACTGTACACTCATTTATTGGCTCACTGCCTGTCTTCCTCCACTAGAATGGAGGGAGACTCCTTGGGAGTAGAGACGTTGTTTTATGCACTGCCGAATCCTCAGCACCTAACCCATATTGACGTCCAGTAAATATTGGCGAATGCGTGAGTGTATTTCAGGAAAGGAAAATTATACTTGCAGGAGAATTCATTCACTCTGCAAACTAGCACAAATCTTGTAATATGCAAGAGCCCTGTCTTCCTTAACAAAGTAATAGGATGTTAATGGCATTGGAAAAGTAGCAAGTTTAACAGAAAAGACAGAATGTACAAAAGAGTATGTCCCTTGGGAAATGTATAACTTAGATTGGTTCTACATCTTTTATTAAACTCACCGGTGGAAACCTCGGACTTTTCCCACACCCTGCCAGAGAGTTGAAGGGAATACTGTGTTGAAGATAAGAACAGGGACCCACACCACCTACCACTATACTATATCTGCCGTCTTTGTCTCTATCAGTGACGCCATGCTTTAGCAGGATAATTGCAAGTTTTGAAGTCACTTGTCACATTAAACACTTATTAACTGTTTTTAGCATAAGGGTAAAGGTTTTTTTTTTCATTGTTCCTCAAGTATTTTAGTTACATGGTAGGTGTTAACATTTTGCTTTGCTTATCTTTTTTACTTATAAAACTTATATAACCATTGACTATATCGAATAATATGATAATTGAAGAAAAGCCTTTAATTAATAATCAGGGAGATGGTGGCAACTGTAGTCATTTCCTTTAAACCTCTATTTTAAAACAAAAAAAAAACTTTTAGTTCCTTATCTGCAGAAGCTTATCCTTTAAAACTTCACTCATTGAAGAACATGGATAAAAAGATCAGCTTATTGTATCTTTTCCTTAATGACCTCCAATTTAGAATCATGCCAGTGACAACGTCTTTAGGACTACACATGCTTGGAAAGGGTGTCTATGAAATAAGGACTAGCCACTTCCTTAAAGCTCTAAAGATTCAGGTGAGGCAGATTAGCTCTTCAAACATACATTTATGACATACCTGTCCAAAATCAAAATATACCATATCACATAACATATGGGTTCAACCAATATTGAATTTCAAAAGGAAATTCAGTATTTCAGTGAATTCCAGTGCTGTGCTGGAAGCGTTCAAGCTGCCTCTACATTCCATCTATGTGATCATTTGTCATATGTTACTGGGTTTTGTAACTAGAATTTTTGTATTAATGAAAGACTGGACGAAGTCTCTTCCAACGCTAAGACTTTTTGTTTCTATAAGATTATTCATTCATCACTTAGTTGTGAAGGGAAGGCATCGGCAAGTGGGAAGATGAATCATTTGCCTAATATGACTTTGTTTCTCTTTGCTGCTGTTGTTAAAGTAGGAAAAACAATTAAAAGAATATGAATGATTTATCTAAAATATATCTGGGAATACTGTTTTAAATGTCACTAAATTCCAATAAAATGCTAAGAGTAATTTTATTAAAAGTTCCTAAAACTAAATATTTAGTATTCTTATGAAGCATCATTATTGGAGTAAACTGTTGATCACTTGATATTTCACAAATTGAATTTTTAAGGTATTTTTTAAAACTAAATATCAGTGAAGTCCTTTCTTTAAGGGCCTTAAAAATCTTACATTTTCCTTATTATTAGCACCAAACACTATAATCATAATTTGTTTTGGTTTAAGTTTTGTATTTGTTAAGACATATAACTAAACAGATAAACCCGATATATCAATGATTTAACATAAGAAAAGCTGTTTTTCTTGCTCTTATCATGGTTTAATATGTGTCCGTGTTGGAGGGTGGGGCTCTAGTTCTGCTCCACACAGTCATCACGGGCCCCTAGTGGTTTTTTCTGTCTAGTGTTACTATCTCCCTTTTTGTCCTCAAAGCCTATGGTTGAGAGAGTAGAGTAAGAGTCCCACATGGGAGGATTTTTATAGGCCGGGCTTAAAATTGGCACACATTATATTTTGCACTATATTTGATTGACCAGAATGAAGCCAGTTGACCACTCCTAATTTTAAAGGAGGCTAGAAGCCATGGCTCGTATTGCCAAACAGTAGCATTCTTGGCTACCCTCTACCTCTGGTCACCAAATATCTGTTTCACTCTTCCTGCATATAGAAGACATTCACCAAGGAAAACAACCAAAGTCCCATCTGATCACCATATACAGCTTTAAGTTCGGAATCTCTGAATAAAAGGATATTCTCTGTCAGGTCTGAATGTGGTTCCTTGTAGCCCTGAGAACTAAGAATCTACCTACAGTCTCCCTATACACATCCAACATATAATGGTAGAAATCATGGGGGACACAAGTTATTTGTCAATATAAATTCTGAAATCCCCATGTGCATAAAGAGGCCTGAGGAAGGCCTCTTAACATGGAGAGCAGGAAAATTGTTTGATTAGAACTTTTGTATCTGGGAAGAATCCTCTTGTTTGTTGTTCTCTGTGGCAACTGGCCTCTTACTTTGGGGATCTACTTCTTATTCATTGTCCTGTATGGCCATGTCTGAAATGGGTGTGAAGGAGCTTGCCCTCCTTGGGGATTGTGCATCTTTCATATCCTGCTTCCTACTGGGGTAAGGTCAGGGATCTCAAACAGCTAAGTTCTTTCTCTCAAAAACTCAATAGGCAGTAGGCTTCTGTGTGCCAACCATCACACCCAATGCTCTTGGTTTTTTAAAAAAAATTTATTTTATTGTGGTAAGAACAGTTAACATGAGATCTACACTCTTAACAAATTTTTAGGCATATAAGACAATATTGTTTAATATAGGAACAATGTTATACAGCAGATCTCAAAAACTTATTCATCTTGTATAATTTAGACTTTATGCCCATTGACTGGAAACACCCCATTTCCCACCCATACCACCAGTGCTTGGCATCCACCATTCTACTTTCTGATTCAGTTAGTTTGACTATTTTAGATATCTTACGTAAGTGAAATCATGCAGCATTTGTCCTTCTGTGACTGGTGTACAGCATATTGTCTTAAGTTTCATCCATGTTGTCACACACTGCAGGATTTCCTTCTTTTTTCCATCTGAATAATATTCCGTTATATGTATATACCACATCTTTTTTTTATGCTTGCATTCACTGATGAACATTTAGGTTGCTTCTGTGTCTTGGTTATTGTAAATAGTGTTGCAATGAATATGGGAGTGCTAATTTCTCTTTAAGATCCTGCTTTCAGTTCTTTTAGATAAATACCGAAAACTCAGATTGCTGGATCATATGGTAGGTCTATTTTTAATTTTTTGAGAAATCTCCATATTGTTTTCCACAGTAACTGCACCATTTTGTATTCCCATCAACAGTATATGAGGGTTCAAATTTCTTCACATCCTCATCAACACGTGTTGACAGTTTTTCTACCAAGTGTCATTGTGTTTTTGATTTTCATTCCCCTGATGTTTAGTAGCAGCATCTTTTCATATACCTGTTGGACATTTGTATGTCTTCTTTGGAGAAATGTCTATTCCAGACTTAGTCCAGTTTTAAAATCAGATTATTAGTTTTGTTTGTTTGTTTGTTTTGTTTTTGTTTTTGTTTTTGTTTTGCTGTTGTGTTGTAAAAATTCCTTATATATTGGAAACTAACCCCTTATCTGAGATATGATTGGCAGATATTTCCTGTATTCCCATTTACCTAGTTTTGCTTTTGTTTCCTGTGCTTTTGATGTCATACTTATACAATCATTGACAAAACTAATGTCATGAAGCTTTTTCCCTGTTTTTGTCTAGGAGTTTTATAGTTTCATGACTTATGTTTAAGTTTTTAATCCATTTGTATTGATTTGTGTATATGGGGTAAGATAAGAGTCCAGTTTCATTATTCTGCATGTGAATATACAGTTTTCAAAACTCTATCTTGAAAACTATCTGTTCCCTACTTTGTATTCCCAGCACCCTTGTTAAAGGTCATTTTACCATACATGCATGGATTGATTTTCATTCTGTTCCCTTGGACTATATGTCTGTCTTTTTCACAGTGCCATACTGTTTTAATTACTGTAGCTTCATAATATACTTTGAATCAGGAAATGTGATGCCTTCAGCTTTGTTTTTCTTTCTCAAGATTTTTTTGACTATTCAGGATGATCTGTGGTTCCATATGAATTTTAGGTTTTTTTTTTCTATTTCTATAAAAATTATCATTGGAATTTGATAGAGATTTCATTGAATCTGTAGATTGCTTTGGGTAGTATGGACATTTTAACCATATTCCATTTTTCAATTCATGAACACAAGATGTCTTTTCATTTATTTATGTCTTCTTTCTTTCATTAACATTTTATAATTTTCAGTGTACAAGTTTTTATCTTCTTAGTTGAGCTTATTTCTAAGTATTTTAATATCTCAAAATATTAAATGTAGATAATGTAGATACAATTTTTTTCTTCCTTTTCAGATAGTCCATTGTTAGTGTATAGAAATGCCATTGATTTTGTATGTTGATTTTGTATCCTGCAATGTTACTTGACTTGCTTATTAATTCTAACAGTTTTTTGTGAACTCTTCTGTTTTTTATATATAAGATGACATCATCTGCAAACAGGGCCAATTTTACTTCTCCTTTTCAGATTTGGATAGCTTTTATTTCCTTTTCTTGTCCAGTTCCTCTGGTTAGGACTTCTAGTCCTATGTTGAATTGAAGTGGTGAGAGTGGGGGTCCTGTTCCTTATCTTAGAGAAAAATCTTTCAGTTTTTCACCATTGAGTATGATATTAGCTATGGGATTTTCTTATTTGGCCTTTATTATGAGGTACTTTTCTTCTCTTTCTAGTTTGTTAGAGAAAATGCAGTCGTGCAACATGCCCAGGAAGAAGAGGAAACACATATCAGTGAGGGGTAGCAATTTCAGCCATAACTTCTCTATACATATAAGAAAGCCCTTCCTTCTAAGTATATTGTGAAAAATTAGGAATGTTTTTACTGTATGTTTACTATATCTATTTATTAGACATTGAGAGATATGTCATAAGTATATCCAAATACCTTTATTCTGGTCTGGCTTCTAGTTGGTTGCTCTGAAGAAATTCAAATCAATCAATCAATCAAATAAAAAACTCTAAGCAGATTGCTGCTAAAATTAGATTGTCTAAAAGTACTCTTTATTTTTTCTTTCATTTATTATTTATTTATTTATTGAGATGGAGTCTTGCTCTGTCACCCAGATTGGAGTGCATTGGCGTGATCTTGGCTCACTGCAACTTCCACCTCCCTGATTCAAGCAATTCTTCTGCCTCAGCCTCGGAGTAGCTAGGATTACAGGCACCCACCACTACACCCAGATAATTTTTGTATTTTTAGTAGAGATGGGGTTTTGCCATGTTGGCTAAAAAGAGGACAGGTTGACCATTTTTAGGAATTACATTGAATGCCAATCACCATAGCCTGGGGAAGTGGAAATGGCAAATGCTTACTGTTGTAGAAGTGGTAGCAGTACTTTTGTGATATTAAGCTTTACATATTTCAGATTAAGTACTTAGTATCATAGTGGATAAGTGTGGGAATAAGGGAGTGGGACATAAAGGGTGTGCAACTTAAGTACTGGTTACCTCATTAGGTTGTGTTGTTATTATGAGATGATACATATTCCTTCCTTCAGTTATACATGTGTTTTCAGTCAGCAAAGATTTCTTAATGACCCAGGAGTTGTGCTCGATATCAGGGATCAGAAATAAACAGCAAGGCCTCAATGTGACAAATGCTATGGCAAAGAATGTTTGGGAGTATAAGGAAAGGGCCTAATAATGTCTATGAATGGATCAGGGAGGGTGTCCAAGCAGCAGTGAAGCCTTAATAAATACTGAAAGAAGACTGGCCATGGTGAGTAGGACACTCAAGACAGAAGGAAAGGGGTGAAGAGGGGCATAGGCATTGGAGAGAGGCTGTGACTTTGAGATGGTGCAAATATTCTATAGATGGGATGTCTATTGAGAGATGAGTCTGCAGAAATTAGCAAAGAAAATTTTGTATGATATACCATCTTAGCTTGGGCTGTTATAACGAAATACTGTAGACTGGGTGGCTTAAACAATAGACATTTATTTCTCACAGTTCTAAAGCCTGGGAAGTCCAAGGTCAAGGTGCCAGCAGATTGAGTTCCTGGTAAGAACCTGCTTCCTGGCTTATAGACAGCCACATTCCTGCTGTGTGCTCACAGGGCCTTTCCTCAGTGCATGAAGAAAGAGACAGCTCCTGTGTCTCTTTGTCTTATAAGGGCACTAATCCCATCAGGAGAGCACAACCCTCATGAGCTTATCCAAACCTAATTGCCTCCTAAAGTCCTTACTTCCAAATACCATCACATTGAAGGCTAGGGTTTCAGCATACGAATTTGGCAGGGGGTTGTGGGGGTATAAACATTCAGTCCATAACACATGCTAAAGAGTTTGAACTTTATTCTAAAATCAGTGAGAAAGAAATGAAGAATTAAAAGCAAGGAAAAAACAGAAAAACAAGCCTAAGATTTTGGAGAATGAATTGAAATAAGGAACACTAGAAGCATGAAGACAAATATGAGACCACTGACTTGTCTTTTTTCTCAAATTGAATATATGAATAGTCTAAGAAATGTATTATTTCGTTACCATGGCCATTTGTGATGTATTTTAATCACATTATAATATAATTGCTTGAAATTATTCCAGTTAATGATAGTAATTAATCTACAAAAGTCATACAACTATTTGTATTATTATTACTTAGGTTTTAGTTGATAAGGAGATTTTTTTTTTTTTTTTTTTTTTTAGAGTCATAATCATTTTTTTCATGCGTATATTCTATGGGATCCAGTTATTTTAATGGTACTTTTTTTGATACTTTCTTATACTTAGGTTTATTTATATAATATTTGTAATTAATTATAGGCTTTTTCCCTTGATTTAACAAAGCCAATAAATCCCCTGAAAATAATAATTACTACTTTTTGCTATATACTTATGTATTATTACTTTTTTAGGGGTAGGGTCTTGCTCTGTTGCCCAGGCTGGAGTGCAGTGGCACAATGAGAGCTCACTGCAGCCACCAACTCTTAGACTCAAACAGTCCTCCTGTCTCAGCCTCCCAAGTAACCGGTACCACAGGTACACCACCATGCCCAGTTAATTTTTTAAAAAAATTTTTTGTAGATACAGGGTTTTACTGGTGTTGTCCAGGCTGGTTTCAAACTCCTGGCCTGAAGAAATTCTCCTGCCGTGGCCTCCCAAAGCATTGGATTACAGGTGGGAGACACTATGCTTGTCCTATTTATGTATTCTTAAATGATTAGGAAAAATAGATCATGAGTAACTGTTATCTCAATTGAAATAAATCATTCCACATATGAAATCAGAGATTTGATACCCATTTTAATATGTTTGTAGCTCTTTATTTAAATTTAATTCTATTGAGTCAAGTTTTCAGATTGTTAAGTAATTACATTACTTTGTCTCCATGTTGACTAAGATGAAGAAAAATTGCTGATAGTTATTGAATGTTTATTTTGTGGGAGGAGCTGTGCTAAGTACTTGATGTGTATTATGTAATGAAACCCTGACAATGACCTTAAGGAGGTTCTATACTCGTCTCCACTTCAATCTATGTGCATCTTCTACTTGTGCAAGTCCACACAGCTAGTAAGTGCAGAAGCAAAGATTGGAACCCAGGCTTTCTAACTCGGAGGTTGAGCTCTGAACTACCCTGTACCACACTAACCCACCTCTATTACAGATGGAGTGGTCATGAGCCTTCATCCCCCTCAAAAATATAGTAAACAATATCATACTATTTCATTATATTTTTCTGTAGAGCGCCATTAAGCAATTTTATTTGTTAGAGAAAGAAACCCAGTTTTAGGCTTCCGAATAAGTGCCCAGCTTAGCAAAGGTAATATATTAATAGTAATGTATGTCATTCATACAAGCCAACAAATATTTATTGAACACTTGAGTACCTGCTTTGTGACAGGTTCTGGGATGCAAAAATGGTCTCTGTCTTCACATTATTTTTGGTCTAATGAAGACAAAAGACACTAAATAACTCATTTTCCCTGTCAAATTCACTGAGCGGGTATAACCAATACTCTGCTATGCTAATGGTACAGAATTAATAACTGCCAAATTGATTGAGATCCATGGCTTCCTTAGTACAGAATCTTGTCTCTCATGGGGGAACCAGAAGATAGATTATGGAAGGGCTGAGCCCAAGAATAATAGTTTGAGGTAGATGGGACAAGTCGGTTGCTTGGAAAAGATTATGATGGTTAGACATCACAGTGTAATTAAGAAAATTTGGAACCTAGAATCAAATAGCTCTTGTAATGGATTCTAGAGCCGCCACTGCTTACAAGTTAGGTAACAAGGTCAAGCAGCCTAATCTTTCTGAACCAGTTTACTCATCTGTAAAATACTGAGAATACTAATTTATACATTTGCTTGACAAACATTTATTAGATGCCTCCTATGTGCTAGTTTAACCCAACCTGTAGTGCTACAGTTATAACTAAATAAAATATTGTATTAAAAGCCCAAGGCACATAGTACATATTTAAGAAAGTTAGTTCTTTCCCTCCTCAACCCAGTGTTTTTTTGTGTGTGTTTTTTTATTTTTTTGTTGTTGTTGTTTGTTTGTTTGTTTGTTTTCATTTACTGGACTTTGTCTTTCAGTTCTGTAAATGAGAAACCCCCTTGCCCAGGAATGGCCAGGCTATGAGAAAAGCTGGTTCATCCCCCATAGTCTTATTAAACTAAGTTGAATGGGAATCACACAAAACTGATTGACTCTATGAAGTCATATGAATCATTCTAAGAAGAAACATGCTTTTCTAGAAGGAAAATCTATTTGAAGAGTTGTTTTAGTTGGGGTGCAAGCTAAGCTTCTGGTAACAAGAGACCTAACTTTTACGATAATTTTTAAAGTTATATTTTCTTCCACAGGAAGCCCAGAAAGATCTAGAGCTGATGAAATGGTTTTGCTGTCATCACTGTGTGGTTTCTGTCTCTTGTCTAAAGCAACTGCTCCACTTTCACCAGAAGACTCAGAAGTTGCATAGGTCACTTATTCTCATATCCTACCAGGAAGGACGTGGTTACATGGCCACACCTGTTGCTTGGAGGATAAGATATTCTCTGATGGGAGGACCAGGCATTCTGCTAAAACTCAGAGGCTGTATTCAGTGATAATGAAGGGAAAGGGGGAAAATGTCTGTTGAGGGTTCAACCTGCCACAGAAGAAAAATTAGCATCCATAGTCTCCATGGTAAGAGTGTAAGATGATAAAAATATACTCACATTTGTACAGAATCTCCTGAACAAGGAGAATCTTTGAATACCAGTGCTGAGCCAGAGTTCTGGGGCCTGGGTTCCCCACTGTAGTGCTTGTGGGTGCAGAATATGGAGTGAAATGTAGTCCAAGAGGAAAAAAGTGGCCTGATTTTTGTACGATGGAGAGAATTCCATCAGGACTTAGGAGATGGGTTTGAAGGATGGCAGCGAGACCAAGCAGAAAGCTCTAAATAATCTAGATAAGGAATGGTGGGGCAATGGTGACAGAGATCATTTCAAGAGATATTTTACCAGTTGAACAAAGGTCTTAAGAACAGATGTCAGGTGGGCTAGGCTAAACTGTTGTAGCAAATGGAATTTTAATAATTAGGATCCACAGGACTTAGGAATTTGTTAATGTAGAATGAACTGTGATTATAAATGGACCTCAAAATATTTAATGACTCAAAGGTAATAGAAGTTTATTTTTAACCTACATAAGCATCCAAGGCAGGTGCTTCTGACTGGCAGATGGCTTTCTGTACAGTGGTTTTGGAACTCAGTCTCCTTCGACCTCACATCACTTTTAACTTGTTTTATTTTAAGAACTACATTTTGTTCCTTGCCTTATTTAGCAATGGAAATAATACCATTATTGAATTTATAACAACTCTGAATTGAAAGGTATAAAGCAAAAGAAGTGCTTATATAGAATAAACAGATTATAGAAACCTCCATTGGTGGGAAATGTCTATGTGATAAAAACAAAAAAAAAAGAAAAGAAATATCTTGACCTTTAGCAATATTCAGATTGGGGTTTCAGAAATTTAAACACTTCTCCTCAAGTTTCACTAGTTTTCTACAGATGTAACATTATCTAGCTAGAACCTTGATGATAATTTCCCAGACACACTTAACAAATGATGCTCTGCCCTATTTTTAAAAAATTGCATTCATTATTTACCTGAAAGGGAGAAAAATGTAATAAATTTTAGAAATGGTTCCTTCAAGTGTATTAGTAAAACAGGTTTTGGTGTTCTATGTGGTAGTTTTTAGTTTTCTGGAAAATTCATTTATGTGGAATGGCTTATTCTCTGTCAAAGACATACAAGAGAGGTCTTATCAGAGACCCTCAGAGAAATTTGAGAAATCCCCTCATTTTAAGGATACAAAACTGCATACCACACAGCCTAAGTGACTTTTCTAAGATCATAGTGCTTGTAGACATGTAAACAATAGGCAAAACTAACTCTTTGGCTATAGGAGTACTGGGACTGAGAAGAAAAACCCAGAGTCATTGCAGTTAATAATACCCAGTGTGACCCACAGATGAAAAGGACTGAAAATGAAGAAAAGCCCATTGAAACTGATGAATTTTCAAAAGTTATTGCTGACACTCAAGGAAACAATTTCAGAAAAGTATTGGGATAGCCAAGAAATATTTAAAAAAAGGATTGAAGAGGCCATAATACTTTAGGGTCTATTTTTTAAAATAATCTAATTTTTTAAATAGGAAAGTTAAAGTTCCTTTAAAAAATAATTTTTAATTTTTTAGATTTGATTTTTTTGTTAGGATGGCTATATAAACATGGTAGCATATTTCAGCAGAATTCCCAGGAAAAATAGTTTCCTTTGGGTAAAAAAATTTAATAGGACCATATATTCTATCTACAGAATCATTGCATCAATTACCAGTCATCGAGCGAATTCCTGGAGGAAATGGGAGTAAGGCCCTTTGGAAAAAATGACATCTAGGACAGTTGTTGTAGTTGCTCAATGTCACCAATCAATATACAACTTACATTCAAAATTAAAGCAATCCATATTTTAGTTTACCTAAACTTCCAGAAGTTATCAGAAAATTGCATTTAGATACCACTTGCTGTTTATGTTAGATATGAAAGGGAATTTGAATAAGTTATATGTATCTGAAATACATTCATACATAATTATTCAGATTATATTCCCAAATTATTCATGTTGTATTTAGGATACAACAAGAATAATTTCTTCTTGCATGTCTTCAACTCTGCATTTGGGAGAGAAAACTAAGCCTAAAGGTTACCTGAACTGCCTTCTACTACTCTTCAGGAAATAAATTTACCTAATGCTATCCTATGCTACATTTTACTATAGTATTATTTTAAATTAATCTTTGTTTTGTATCGTGGTAACTTCATTAACCAGAAATTTTAAATTCATTGGAATATTCATGTTCATTATGGAAAAAATGTTGGTTTACTTTTATTACATGAAGCCACCTATGATTATAAACCTCTGGCATTTAAATTTTAATATATTTAATTATTTAGCACTATGAAATATTTCCATCCTAGGGCATAACAAGTCTCCAAAAAAAAAAAAAGAGGGAATAGGATAGCTTATGGAAATTATTCTAACACATCTATAAGGTACCCTTTTTGAAGATTTTTAAATCATCGATGTTTTGAATGTCACTATTTTTACAGCCTCTCAAATGTGAAGGATCTTATTCTACCAAGATACCCTCTGTTACAATTGGACAGCAAAGGTAGTTAGCTTTAAATATTTGTAGGAAGATCAGTTATCTTCAGAAGGATCCAGCTTAAATTTTAACAGTCCCCACAATATTTATATTCACTGCTTTCTTTCTTTTGTCTTTTTTCTTGTTCCTCCTCCTCCTTCTTCTTGTGATACTGAGTTGCAGTTTGGCATTGTTTTTGATGAAGACTTAGCATTATTGAGTAGTTGTCGATTTCCCAAAACATGGGTAGTTGTTTCTGTTTCATTAAGTACTAGGTTTGAAATAAGATTGATTTAAACTTGTTAACCAGGAGACTTATTTATTCTGAGAATGAAAAGCAAGAGTATCATTAATTGACAGCTGTTTACATTTTAAATATCTTTAATACTAGTTTAAGGGAAGATAGGCTGCCATCTTGTGTATGCTGTGTTTATTGCTGCATAAAAATGGACACATCCAGACCAGGTTTAGTTGTGTTGTCTTAACTAACATTAAAGGCTTAAAAAATCACACAAAATGTTGAAGTGTCCATCAGTATCCTGCCTTCTAAAAAATAAATAAATATAACATAGTATTAAGAACATGTACTCCTTTGCTACACGAGAAAACATTATAGAAACTGTCCAATTCCTCTTTTTAAAGGAATTTTATCAGCATTTAGAAACAATTGATATTCCCTAGGTTTAGGATACTCTAGAACTTTTAGACCGTGGACTTTATAATTATAAAATAATGTTTTTAAAAACAAATTCTGAAGTTAAGGCTATCTGACAAAATGAATATGTGAAAGGTTGCTCTTGAATATGACATTAATAACAATAAAATCTGAATTTTACTGTAGAGCGAATGCTTTCTAGATTCATCTTTCATACTTTTTGATTTGCTTTCATTTCATTTATCAACATAAAAAGTATTTCAATGAAAGTAGTGGTCCAGGTAATAACAACAAAGCACACGCTGCCAGAAAATGCCTGGGAACTTCAAAGTCTGCCCTAAAGGCGCCCTAACCTTTGGTTTCAATAGCAGAACCACAGGCCTCTCTATAATTTGATAAGTACTATTGCCATCTTGTGGTTTTCTGCAATATTGCAACAAAACAGCACTAGCATATGAAGTTACTGATTTTTTTTTTTTTTTTTGAGTCTTTTGAACCAACAAACTAAATCTTTTTTGTATAGCATGGTTATTAAAGATTAACCACATACCACATATTAGTGGCTTGGATTTCCTGGGAGTTCTATTACAATAAAATTACTTAAATCCACTGTAAAGTCAATAATAATATAATCTCAAAAACAAGTGAAATTTCCCTATAATGAAATATAAGGAATTAGTATTTCCGAAAGAGAGGTCCCAGGATTGTTGGTCCTCAAAGATGTAGTGAAGAAAAGTAGGCTTCATAGTCATAAAAACCTGGTAAGTGATGCCTGTCAAGCCTCCTTCTTGGAAAGTCATAGTGAACATTCATTTATTTAAGACCTAGAGAAAATGAATCTATTTAATTTTCTTCTAAACCAGTATTTTCCAAATATACTTGACCATAGAACTCCTTTAAAAAATAAATAATAGCTATTAATGTCATCAGATAATATCTTTCTAAAATATACTTGATAAAAACACTTTCAAACATAGACTAGTGCATTAGCTACAAATCTTTCACTGAACCTAAATTAAACGAACAATGTCTCCAGTTACCCGTGTTAGAATCACAACAAGCTGAGGGCCTTGAACTATTAAGGACTCTCCATCACTAAAAGTCCCCTAAGTTAAGAATTTGAAAATGATTAGAAATTTCTTTTTAAGACTTGGCTATTAAAATTATGAAATTTTAATAACAGCACCTAAAAGTCACTAAGTGGTGGTTGGAAAGGGAAATGTAGCAAATTTTATCCTATGAAGTCAAAACAAAGCACAGAAAATTAGATGACTAACTGCCATGAGTTGTTCACCTGGGTCTGTTTTTCCTGAGCTAATGAAATTTGCTGACATGTTTACCACCTTTAAACCAGGTCACCCTGTGACCAAGACCACACATTTTAAAAATATTGTACCAGCGTAATATGTTTTCAGAAATCCTAACAAGCAGCCTCTGTCTCTCCCTGACACCAGTCTCAAACATCTTTGTGTCTATTGCAGACTAAAAAATATGTCCTTGTATTTTAACTTAACTCTTCGATCTACTCTTGTTAGCTGACATTTTACTTCTTCAAGCCATTGGATATTTACTGCCTCAAATGTCATCATGGATATGACACCAAGCATGAGAAGTGTTGTGTTTGGAGACAGCCTAGTGTAGCAGTTAAGTGCAAGTTCCAGCAGCCTAGTTATATAACTTTAGGGAATTTACTCACCTGTTTCATGCTGCAGTTTCTTCAGTTGTGAACTCAAGATAACAATAGAACTCATTGCATTGGCTTGTTAAGTGGTGTGTGATAGCGGATATAATAAGTGTTCAATGAATCTTAGCTATAGTAATCTAAGTTCCCTTTTATAATGGAAGTGATACCATCAAGACCCAGTAGACCACCCAGCAGGATTCTAGGAACCATCTCTACCCAACCTTCAGGAGGTTTTGACACTTAACTACACAGTCGTTGAGAAAAATGTTTCTGGGAGGGAGCAAGAAGCAAAATGCTTCTCAAAAAGATTAACATCTGAGTGTACAGACCTCTGTGCTAAATTATTAAAAGTTGTATCAGTATTTTTACATAATAGCTAAACTAAATGAAGTAGAAATTGTATACTACCAATAACTGCAGAGAAACCCAATAAGGCCAGATTTTGTGCGATTGCATTTTTTTAAAAGGATTATTCCTAGTTTTGAGGGGAGCAAAGAAATAGATCATTGTAACATTGTAACAACACTTTGAAATGGGAGAATGCTTTGTGATCATGTGCAAGAAAAACACTAGCTGAACTGGCCCTCAGATTTGAGATTGAGTCTGGACCCTGCCACATCCTTATTAACTGAATGATTTGGAGCAAGTTATTAACCTTTATTGGTTTTCTCATCTATAAAATGGAGGCAATAGCAGATTCACTGAGATAGTGGTGATTAAACAAAAGTATGAGAGTTTTATAGAACAGAATAAGTACTTGCCAATATTGGTATTATATGTAATTGGAACAATTGCTTAATACTTTTACACAGTAGTTATATGCCACTGTTTCAAAGAAAAATATGGGTTTCTGGGTTTCCTAAATTGCTGAATAGAAGAAATATTGGACTTGGAGTCTGAAAGTCTAAATTTGCCCTCCATTCTTGTCACTTACTAGCTTACCTGTTATGATATTTTGGGCAAGTCACATAAAATCCCAAATTGTTCCTCACCTGCAATATAGATTGATATTAATAACATATGCTTTTTCCAACTCAAAGTCAGTATAAGGATTGTTTAATCTGCTTGTGCTGGTATAACAAAATACTTGAGACTGAGTAATATATAAATACACAGTTATAGATTTCTCATAGTTCTGGAAGCTGGAAGTCCAAGATCAAAGCACCAGCAGGTTTGGTGTCCAGTGAGGGCCTGGTCTCTGCTTCAAAGATATTGTCCTGTTTCTGGGTCCTCTGGAAAGGAAAAACATTGTGTACTCATGTGGCGGAAGAGACAGAAGGGGAAAACATCCCCTCAAATCCTTTTATACGGCATTATTCTATTCATGATAGAGTCCTCATGGCCTGATCATTTCTGAATCACTACCTCTTAATACTGTTACATTGGGGATTTAGTTTCAACATGAATTTTGGAAGGCAAACAAGTGTGCATGAATTTATTGAATAGCAAGGATATATTTGATAGTACTCTGTACAGAGATTCACTTATTCATTTACTTATTTAACAAATACTTATTGAGACTAAGAAGGGTAATATCAGCAAGATGGCAGAATAGGAAGTTATACCCCATGTCCAGTCACAGAAACACTGATAAAAACAACCATCCACACACACAAATACTTCTCTGAGCTCTGCATTCCAGGTGAAAGGTTACACCACACTAGTGGAGTACAGAATGGGAAAAGGCACAGTAAAGGGCTGGAAGGACAGTTTTACTCAAACTGAATCATTTTCCAAGCCAGAACAGTATGAGGACTGGAGAGATCTCCTCTGCTCAGAGCTCTCCTGTAGGGAAAAGAGAGTGAAGTGGACATCTGACTTCCCTACAGACCTAGGCTCCAGGCCCACACTAGCACCAGCTGGTTCCAGCAGAAAGAAAAAAAGTGGCATCCAACAATACTTTACCCAGAAAGTCTTTCCTTCTGAAATGGAGAGATACAGACTTTCTCAGACAAACAAAAGCTGAGCAAGTTCATCACCTAAACCTGGATTACAAGAAGTGATTGAGAGAGTTATTCAAGCAGGAATGAAAGGATGCTTATTAGCCAAACATATGAGAGCATAAAACTCACTAGTAAAGATAAGAATACAGTAAAATCCAGAATTTGACTAATACTTATTATTCTAATACTATAATAGTGGTGCATAATCATTTTTAAATTTATTAGAAAAGTTCAAAGACAAAATTATTAAAAATAACCATAGCAAAGGATTTACAAAACAACTAGGAAACAATTAATAAAATAGCAATAATAAGGTTTTACCTGCCAAGACCAGCTCGGTCGTGGAGACCCTAACCCAGTGGTGCTAGAGGAATTAAAGACACACACGGAGAAATACAGAGTGTGGAGTGGGAATCAGGGGGCTGACAGCTTTCAGAGCTGAGAGCTACTAACAGAGTTTTACCACATATTTATTGACAGCAATAAACCCACAACCTTCAGTGTGGGCATCATGGTCATCCCAAGCATCTCACAGTGCTGCAGAGATTTTGTTTATGGCCAGTTTGGGGGCCTGTTTGTGGCCAGATTTGGGGGCCTGTTCCCAACACTTACCTATCAATAATTATCTTTAACATAAATGGATTAAATTATCCAATCAAAAGACAGAGTGGCTGAATGGATTAAAAGAGAAAGACCCAACTCTATACCACCTACAAGAGACTTACTTCACCTTTAAGGACACATATAGATTGAAAGCAATGGTATAGAAAGAAAAGATATTCTATTTAAATGGAAACCAAAAGAGAGCAAGGATATCTGTACTTACATGAGACAAGATAAACTTTAAGTAAAACTGTAAAAGAAATAAAGATGATCATTATATAATGATAAAGGGGTCAGTTCATTGAGAGAACATAACAATTGTAAATATATATGTACCCAACATTGGAGCACCTACAAATATAAAGCAAATATTAATAGATCTGAAGGGAGAGGCAGCCTGCAATATAATAAAAGTAGGGGACTTCAGTGCCGTACTCTCAGCAATGAACAAATCATCTAGACAGAAAATCAGTAAGGAAACATCAATCTTAAATTACACTCTAGACCCAATGGACCTAAGAGTCATGGAATATTCTGTTCAGCAGCACATCATGCTCAAGCACACACAAAATATCCTCCAGTTAGAGCGTATGTTAGGCCACAAAACAAATTTTAAGAAGTATAGGAAGATTAAAAGCATATCAAGTATCTTTTTTGATCACAGTGATGTGAAGCTAAAAATCAAAAACAACAGTATAACCAGTATGGTGCTAGCATAAAAGCAGACACACAGGCCAACAGAGCAGAATACAGAGCCCAGAAATGAATTCATCATATGTAGTCAATTACTTTTTGACAAAGATGCCAACAACATACAATGAGGAAAAGAAAGTCTCTTCGATGAATAGTGCAGAAGAATGAAATTTGACCCTTATGTCATACCATATAAAAATATCAATTCAAAATAGATTAAAGACTCAAATGTAAGACCTGAAAAGGAAAAACTACCAGAAGGAAAGATACAGAAAATGCTCCTTGACACTGATCTTGGCAATGATTTTTGGGAGATGATGCCAAAAGCACAGGCAATGAAAGCAAAGATAGGTACATGGCAATACATCAGACTGAACTCTTGTACAGCAAAGGAAACAATCAACTAAATAAAAAAAGCAATCTATGGAAGGGGGAAATATTTGCAAACATACATCTAATAAGGAGCTAATATCTAAACTATGTAAGGAACTACTACAACTCAGTAACAGAAAAACAAATAACTCGATTGCCAAAAAAGTGGCAAAGGACCAAAATAGAGATTTTTCCAAAGGAGACATACAAATAGCCAAGAAGCCTAAGAAAAGGTTCTCAACATCAGTGATCATCAGGGAAATGCAAATTAAAAACACACTGAGATATCAAATCACACCTGTTAGGATGGCTATTATTTAAAAAAGAAGAAAACAAGTGTTGGACAGTATCTGGAGAAAATATGACCCTTGTTCACTGTTAATGGGGATCTAAATTGGTGCAGCCATTAAGGAAAACAATATGGAGGTTTCTCAAAAGAAAAATACAACTACAATATTACCTTGCAATCCCATTTCTGGGTATTTATCCCAATAAAAATGAAATCAGGATCTAGTGGAGATATCTGCACTCCCATGTTCATTGCAGCATTATTCACAATAGCCACGATATGGAAACAATCCAATCCAAGTGGGCTAAGGAGGTGAATAGGCAATTCTCACAAACACTTGCTGTGTTTTTTAGCTCCATCAGGTCATTTATGTTCTTCTCTGAACTGGTTATTCTGTTTAGTAGTTCCTCTAACCTTTTTCAAGGTTCTTAGCTTCCTTGCATTGGGTTACCACCTGCTACTTTAGCTCGGAGGAGTTTGTTATTACCCACCTTCTGAAGCCTACTTCTCTCAATTTGTCAAACTCATTCTCCATCTAGTTTTGTTCCCTTGCTGGCAAGAAGTTGTGATCCTTTGGAGGAGAAGAGGCATTCTGGTTTTTTGAAATTTTCAGTCTTTTTGTATTTTTTTTTTCCTCATCTTTGCAGATTTATCTACCTTTGGTCTTTGCTGTTGGTGACCTTTGGATGGAATTTTCCATGGTTGTCCTTTTTGTTGATGTTGATGCTATTCATTTCTGTTTGTTAGTTTTCTTCTAGAACAATCAGGCCCCTCTTCTGCAGTTCAACTGGAGTTTCCTGGGGATCCACTCCAGACTCTGTTTGCCTGGGTATCATCAGCAGAGGCTGCAGAACAGCAAAGATTGCTGCCTGCTCCTTCCTTTGGAAGCTTCATCCCAGAGGGGCACCTGCCAGATACCAGCCACAGCTCTCCTGTATGAGGTGTCTGTCGACCCCTGCTGGGAGGTGTCTCCCTGTCAGGAAGCATGGGAGTCAGGGACCCACTTGACAAGGCAGACTGTCCCTTAGGATAGCTTGAGCTCTGTGCTGGGAGATTTGCTGCCCTCTTCAGAGCCAGGCAATTCTCACATTTTTCTTTAAATCATGTAGACTATAGTTATTAATTGTAGCTTCAATCTAGACAAAAGAAGAAGAATGCAGTCAAACTTTTCATAAAAGAGTCAGGCCTTTCATAAAGAATTATTTTCTTGCCGGGCACGGTGGCTCAAGCCTGTAATCCCAGCACTTTGGGAGGCAGAGCCAGCAGGTAGGAACGTTTACGTCTGCTGAAGCTGCACCCACAGCCACCCCTTCCCACAGGTGCTCTGTCCCAGGGAGATGGGAGTTTTATCTATAAACCCCTGATTGAGGCTGATGCCTTTCTTTTAGAGATGCCCCGCACAGAGGAGGAATATAGAGAGGCAGTCTGGCTACAGTGGCTTTGCTGAGCTGCAGTGGGCTCTGCCCAGTCCGAACTTTCTGCATCTTTGTTTACACTGTGAGGGGACAACGGCTTACCCAAGCCTCAGTAATGGCGGATGCCCCTCCCCCACCAAGCTGCGCCTCCCAGGTTGACTTCGGACTGCTGTGCTAGCAGTCAGAATTTCAAGCCAGTAGATCTTAGCTTTCTGGGCTCCAGAGGGGTGGGATCCACTGAGCAAGACCACTTGGCACCCTGGCTTTAGCCCCCTTACCAGGGGAGTGAACAGTCTTGCTGGCATTCCAGGCGCCACTGGGGTATGGATAAAAAAAAACTCCTGCAGCTAGCTCAGTGTCTTCCCAAACGGCTGCCTGGTTTTGTGCTTGAAACCAGAGGCCTTGTGGCATAGGCACCTCAGGGAATTTCCTGCTCTGTGGGTTGTGAAGACCATGGGAAAAGCATAGTACCTGGGCCAGACAGCACAGTCCCTCACGGCATGGTCCCTCATGGCTTTCCATGGCTATGGGAAGGAGTTCCCTGAACCCTTCCACTTCCTGGGTGAGGCGATGATGCCCCACCCTGCTTCTGCTCACCATTCGTGGGCTGCACCCGCTGTCTAATCAGTCCCACTGAGATGTACCAGGTACCTCACTTGGAAATGCGGAAATCACCCACCGTCTGCATTGGTCTCACTGGGAGCTGCAGACTGGAGCTGTTCCTATTTTGCCATCTTGCCTGGGAATCAACACTGATTTTCTTTATCATCATAGGGAGTTTAGAAGGTGTCAAGGGATAATACAAAGAATCTAGTTCACTGATTAAACATGTGTTCCCCTTTCTCCTGATGTCTTTCTCTGCGACCTCTGCCCCTTCCTAACATTCTAAAATTGAAACTTCTGAGCAAGAAAAAATATGGGACCAAGGATGAAGTGAAGCCCACTTTAACACGCATCTTTTCCTAAGCCCATTAGACTAGTATAAACTTTTAGGAGCATATATATGCTTTTAAAACTATTTAAATCAGCGAAGATTATTAAACGTCTTTTTATAGTTGACCAGATGATATCAAGATAAATATCAATCTCTATGATTTATAACTTTAATTAAATTTACACATTCAACATGCAATAGAGTGTGATTTTAAAAAATAGATTTTGGGAGACAAGTGCAGTTGTGTTACATGGATGTACTGCATAGTGGTAAAGTCTGGGCTTTTAGAATACCCATCACTCAAGTCATATACATTGTACCAAATAGGTTGTATTTCATCCTTCATCCCTTTCCTATCCTCCTACCTTTTGGAATCTCCAATGTATATTTTTTCATTCTTTGTCTTCATGTGTACCAATTGTTTAGCTCCCATTTGTAAAAGAGAACATGCGGTTTTTGACTTTCTTTCTTTGAGTCATTTCACTTAGAGTAATGGCCTGCAGTTCCATCCATGTTGCTGCTAAATACATGATTTCTTTCTCATGGCTGAGTAGTATTCCATGGCATATGTGTATGTGTGTATATATCACATTTTAACCCAATGGTCTGTTGATTCCATGACTTTGCTGTTGTGAAAAGTGCTGTGATAAACATCTGAGTCAGGTGTCTTTTTGATAAAATGATTTCTTTTCCTTTGGGTACATGCCCACTAGTGGGATTGCTGGAATAGACTGTTTTTAACTACCAGGACAAGGTTACAGGATTAAGATCAGAAGATAAAATAACAATAATAATAATAATAATTATTATTATTATTTATCACTTCAATATATAATAAAAAATTCATAAGAAAACACTTAATTCTTATTTTTCCGTAGATAATTTTCATTTAACTTTTCTTCCTTTAAATACTTTTTTATTGTTTCAATGAGTGGTTCTCTTGCTTCCAAACCAAGGCATGATTAACATGGATCAATCTGTATCTATTTAACAGGGACAAGTGATCCATATGTGAAGTTTAAAATCGGAGGAAAAGAAGTTTTTAGAAGTAAGATAATACACAAGAACCTCAACCCTGTGTGGGAAGAAAAAGCTTGCATTCTGGTTGATCATCTTAGGGAGCCACTGTATATAAAGGTGAGACATTTATTTGTTTTTTCCTGATAGAAACTGATGTGGAAATCCCTATTTACTGGGTTTTATCATGTTTCTTTGTCTGATGAGAGTTTTCACCAGAGATGTGTTCTGCTATTCACCACTCTAATCTATTGATAATATGATAGAAGTGAGATAGAGGGAAGGAGGAGTTAGCAGGGGCATTTTTCTCCAGGACAGTTCTCTTGCCAGTCATTTAGAAAGATTATGAAGTGTATCCCTTGTGCTTGGTATTGCCAACTGATTTAGTGCACTTTGGGAGCATATGAAAACAAGTTTCCATATAAGCTAACAGAAAGGAGAGCTTACACAGAACCCAGTCTTTCTGTTTACAAATTGTATTATTTAAGATCTGCCATTTCTGCTTGCAAGCAAAATGCTTTACTTGGAACATGAGAAGGGTGAAGGTGATGGGGGAGAAAAATTTCTATCTCTATTAGATTCCAAAAATGGGGGGTGGGGGTAGGGAGACTTTCCTCTCATTTGATGTGATTAAAAGAAAGAGAAGAACTTGAGGAATTGCAACCTAGTTCCTATTCTGAGCCCTATTCCTTATTTTATTTTCATGCCCAGCTTTTCTTTAATTCGTATCTCTACGTACTTACATTCTTTTTTGCTCCTAGGCTCTGACTGTTCATTCAGTGACCAGACCTTTTTCTACTTTTACCACAACAGCACATATCCCACCCTTTTCCCTAAGTTGTCACTACTGGCACATGAGCCAGAAATCTCATCTTTCAGCAATCACTAGGCATACTTCTTCCCCTCATATCATCACTGTATTACCTCTAGTTGTTTCTTTCCTCCACAGAAAGGAACAAGAAATAATCAAGTTGTTACTGAAATTATGAGAGGATAGTTTATAAGAAGGTTGGAAAGAGAATTTCCTAAGTATACAGTTAATAATTTTCTATAAGTCATTAGAGGGAAAATAGACACACACCTGCATAATAAATTGTCTCCATTGGACATTGGCTAAAGAAAATCAATTAAATAGATTTTTTTTTTTTTTTTTTTTTTTGAGACAGAGTCTCATTGTCGCCCAGGCTGGAGTACAGTGGCACGATCTTGGCTCACTGCAACCTCCATCTCCTGGGTTCAAGCCATTCCCTTGCCTCAGCCTCCTCAGTAGCTGGGATTACAGGTACTCACCACCATGCCTAGTTTTTGTAATTTTAGTAGAGACAGCATTTTACCATGCTGGCCAGGCTGGTCTTGAACTCCTGACCTCAGGTGATCTGCATGCCTTGGCCTCCCAAAGTGCTGGGATTACAGGCATGAGCCACCGTGCCCAGCCATAAATAGTATTATTGAACTGTCTTTAACTACATAATATGGGATGGCACCATAATGTTAATATGAGAGTGTGCATAGCCAACCCTTCTCCCACAAAAGGGAAGACCTTTATGGTCAGAGATGTTTCTTCCCTGCTCCTCACTTCTAGAGAGAAAGAAATATCCACATGAGAAAAAAAGGAGTTATCTTTGTAATAAAGAGCTGAGATAGGCAATGAAAAAGAATAAGGAAAAGACAAGTGACCCGTGAAGGAAGTATTATTTCTTGGGTGGGGATGTGGGGGATCAGGAGACATGAGTTAGAGCAATGGCAGTTATGAAGAAAATGGTCAGGAAAGAAAGCAGGTGTTAATAAGGACAGCAACAGGCTGTTTGGATCTTATTAATGTTGCTGAAGTACAAAATCATGAGATGAAAGAAGTTTATTTTTAATTACTTCTACTTTGGATCTATCTTTCATTAGTGGGATATTACTCCATGAAAGAACCATGTGGCTGTCCTGTCTTTGAAAGGGTTACGTATGAACTTCCCTAAATTATGGTAGATATTGGTCAGGTGATTTTGTTATTCTCTTGTGCTCAAGAATAAGTATTCATCTATGTAGAAATCCAAATGTCAAAATGCATTTTTCAAAAGGAATGTCTTACTAGGCTCAAAAAGAAATAAACAAAAAACTGAAGTACACAAAAAAAGAATGGTGGTGTTCTGACTTATAAGTGGGAGCTACATAATGTGCACACATGGACATAGACAGTGGAATGATAAACACTGGACTTGGAAGGATGGGGGGTAGCGAGGGGCTAGATGATGAAAAATTCCTTAATGGGTACAGTGTATGTTACTCAGATGATGGATACCCTAAAAATCCTGACTTGACTGCTATGCACAATCTACACATGGAACACAACTGTACTTGCACCCTATACATTTATATATATATATATTTTTTTGAGACAGAGTCTCGCTCTGTCACCCAGGCTGGAGTGCAGTGGCGCAATCTTGGCTCACTGCAAGCTCCATCTCCAGGGTTCACACCATTCTCCTGCCTCAGTCTCCTGAGTAGCTGGGACTACAGGCACCTGCCACCACACCTGGCTATTTTTTTGTATTTTTTAGTAGAGAGGGGTTTCACCGTGTTAGCCAGGATGATCTCGATCTCCTCACCTCGAGATCCACCCACCTTGGCCTCCCAAAGTGGTGGGATTACAGGCGCGAGCCACCGCGCCTGGCCAAAATTGTGTAAATTGTGGCAGTAATGGTCTTGACTTGAGAACAAGAATATACACGTATGTATTTATAAGTATAAATATACAGTATAGGTGTATATATGCATGTATCTATACATTTACTGTATATATATAGTCTACATATATACAGTACACATACATATACTATAAATGTATATATGCTGTAAATGAAGACAGCAACACTGTATGCAGGTCAGAAGGCTTGGCTAATGACACACTGAGTAAAGAAGCTAAGAAAGAAAGCCCAAAGGTTGTTGAACTTTTTTTTCAAATCACTTTGAGCTTTCCATATATAAGATTATGTAGCCACAATTTAACTTCTACCATACAGAAGAGGATACACAGTCATTTTTAAATATTTTAATACTTTTACTTGCATTTTTACATTGTTACTTTTTACATTTCTATGTAAGAAAGACAAGTTAAATAGAAATCATACAAGTCTCTGAGACACTAGTACACATATAAAATGATGTTACTTTGTTATATGCAAGACTTTATAACATTTTTAAAGTATTAAATATACTTTTTAAATGCTTTCCTATTTTTTTTCAGTTGATTTTCATTTTCTGTAAAATGCCTAGGGCTTTTCTTCGAAGAAAATCTCTAACTTTTTGCCATATTTTTTCCATTATTTGTGTTCCATTTTTTGCCTAATCTTGAAGGAAGAATCAAATAAGGTACCTTGGTGGAAATAATATTTGAAGTTATTAGAATTTCATAAAAATTGCATCATTTTTATTGTCTCTATGCAGGCCTGTGTGTTTGACTGACTGAGTTCTGATATGATGCCCACATCCTCCACAACAGATTATTACTTACTTGCCCAAAAGATTTTTTAGGGACTAATCAATGCTGTACTGACTGAGAGTATGAAATGCATCTGTGAACTAGATAATTAGAACACATTAAGTATACAACCCTCCTATCTATAGTTAGAGGAAAAAGAAGAGACCATCAGTAGCCTGTAATCTGATTTCTATCAATGTAAAAATTGCCAAGGAAAACAAAATTCAATTCTGAGCCAAGGTTATAAAAGTGCATTCAAGTTGAAGTGCTTGTACCTTTTCTTGTAAAAACATTTTATTTTAAAAAAATCTTAGAACTATCAGTTAAAAAAAAAACTACACAAAATAAAAATATTCCTTGCAATTGGTTGGAATTTATGTAACTTTCAATTTGAATAAAAAGAACATATTCTGTGCAGGTGAAAACAAGGCTTGGAGAAATAGCTATACAATCTATATATAATAAGGTAAGAATAGAAGCTTGGAGTTAAAATGCAGTGCTTTTAATTGAGATAGGAGCCACTTTAGTCTGCCCTGTATTCACAGTGATGCTCCAACACACATCTTAGATAATAGGATAAATTTGACACCCATTTAAGTTGAATTCAAATTCTCCATTGTTATTTCACTGACATTATTATCCCAGGTTCACAGTGAACACCAGAATTACAGTAGAAGAGATAAAAGTAACATAAAGGGGAATCTATTTATGTAAATTGTTGTTTGTTTGGCCTAATCATGAGCTGGAGATCAGAGTATTAATTGGGAGCACTCTTCTAAAAAATAGAAACATTTTGATAGATTAGAAAAATAATTGTATGGGACCACATAACTGTTTCTAAGATGGTCATTTTAACAAATTGGACATTTCCTTAAATAATTCATTTATTTTACTATTATTATTACTTATTTTTTATTATACTTTATGTTCTAGGGTACATGTGCACAATGTGCAGGTTTGTTACATATGTATACATGTGCCATGTTGGTGTGCTGCACCCATTAACTCGTCATTTACATTAGGTATATCTCCTAATGCTATCCCTCACCCCTCCCCCCACCCCACAACAGGCCCCGGTGTGTGATGTTCCCCTTACTGTGTCCAAGTGTTCTCATTGTTCAATTCCCACCTATGAGAGAGAACGTGCAGTGTTTGGTTTTCTGTTCTTGCAATAGTTTGCTGAGAATGATGGTTTCCAGCTGCATCCCTACAAAGGACACGAACTCATCCTTTTTTATGGCTGCATAGTATTCCATGGTGTATATGTGCCAAATTTTCTTAATCCAGTCTGTCATTGATGGACATTTGGGTTGGTTCTAAGTCTTTGCTATTGTGAATAGTGCTGCAATAAACATACGTGTGCATGTGTCTTTATAGCAGCATGACTTATAATCCTTTGGGTATATACCCAGTCATGGGATGGCTGGGTCAAATGGTATTTCTAGTTCTAGATCCTTGAGGAATTGCCACACTGTCTTCCACAATGGTTGAACTAGTTTACAGTCCCACCAACAGTGTAAAAGCGTTCCTATTTCTCCACATCCTCTCCAGCACCTGTTGTTTCCTGACTTTTTAATGATTCATTTCTATCCAAGCTTAAGAGTTAAAGTTGAAAATGTTACTCTAAGCTCTGTTTAAGTTAAGGACCACATTACTGTCCTGTCCAAAATAATTGTCAGTAGCTTATAAGGGCACTTTAAAAATGTCATATACCAATGATTCTCATCCCTGGTTGTACACCAGAGTTATTCCTAAAGGTTTAAAGAATCTAGAGGTCCAAATTTCACTTGCTAAGACTCTGATTCAGGACTTCCGAAGTAGAGTCCAGGCTTCTGTATTTTTAAAACACCTCAATAGGTTATTCGGAGGCACAGGTAGGGAGCCACTTTTCTGGACATTTAAATGGAAACAACTGCCAGGAGGTCCAGAGTGGTATGCTTCTTTATTCAAGTCTAGTGGGGAAGTGTGAGCTGCTTTGTCCCAACATTCCCAGCCAAGTACTGAATCCATTCCAGATGGGCGAGCTCATATCACATGCCTATTTACTGGCCAAAGATATGGAAGTGGCTTAATGGCTAGCAAAGGTTGCCTTTATTTTTAAAGGCAATGGTGAAGTCAGTGTCCATTGAACCATATGGATCTTCAAAGAGAAAAATTGGGAGCCCATAGAAAAGGTAAAAAGGGATATACGTTGGAAAAATCCTCAACTAATATCCCTAACAGAGAACCCAAACTAGGGTTCATTAGGACCCTAGGGGAGCTATTGAGGCAGTAATGATGAGGAAGCTCTGATGAGAACTGGAGAGGCAGAAATAGGATTAGGCTATATCATTTACCTTTGACATAGTTAACTACTTCCTCCATCTTAACATTCTTTCTTCAGTTTGTTTTCAGGATACCACTCTCCTGGTCTTCCTGCTCCCTAAGTAGCTGTTGCTTCTCAGTCTCCTCTCTGGATCCTTCTCCCAGACTTTAAAATATGTTAGTAGGCCCCATGGCCTAAGCCTGAACTAATGTTCCAGCACTCTTCTCTTGCTTACTACTTTCAGCCTCACTGACCCCTGGCCAGTTTCCTCAGTGCCTTTCTATTTCCTGTTCCCTCCTTGTGGAAGACACTTTCCTTTTCATGGAATGCACTTTCCTATTCCCTCATTATGAAACACACTTTTCCCATCATGGGGAAATACCTCCCACTCTGATTGTCCTTTCTGAACATCATGTATGAATAGTAGTTCCCATCACTCTAGTACTCTGAAATAGTACTTATCTCCTTAGCACTTATCACTACTACTTGGCATATGTATTTCTTTATTGCCTATCTCTCACCACCCCATATGTAAGCTCCAAGAAATCAAAGACTGATTGTTTTGATCACTGCTGTATTTCAAATGCCTAGAACAGTACCTGGAACATTGTGGGTGCTCACCAAATATTTTTCAAATAAATGCATTAATAAATGCATGAATCATTTTGAACTGCCAAATTAAAACTTCCCAGAAGCCATAATTACCTATAGACATTTCTTCAGTCATTTGAGCTAGAAATTAAAGCCAGTTGAGTTTTCTATTAAAAACAAAAGCAAAAGCATTTTAACTGGTGCACTTCCCAATGGATTTTCAGTAAACAGTAAAGTGAATTTGTTGTTTAAAATTAAATATTTATTGTTCTAAACTCACTTGAGAATGCAGAAGGTGTTACCAAGTCCCAAGCAACTTCTACCTGCTATCTAATGTTTCCACTAATGGTGTGAAGGCTCCATGAAAGCAAGAATCTCATCTGAATCATTCATGTTTTAATTCTCAATGCTTCTCTTAGAGTGAGTGCCTAAGATATATTTGTGAAATTTAAACACACTCTGTTTATGACACTCGATACAACAAGATTTGAATATTGTGTCTTACTAGCCCTAGGATTTGGGGAGAAAATAACATGTACTTTTTCAGCTTTGGATTCATTATCTGAAAAATAGAAACAACAATACCTTGTTAACTGGGTTGTGCCTAGTAAATATTGAATAAGCATTAATAAGCATTAACTGTGCTTGTTGTTAGTGCAGTGGGAGTACCTTTTCCTATTTTATATCTCTCCTATGCTCTGTATTTCTGAAGCTCACATAGAGCAATGCTCCCTCTGACAAATAAATAGTATGTAGAGCTTGGAACCAAGTAGCATAGCTAATAATTTCATTAATGCATGGATTCTAGTGTTTCCTTTTCTTCCCACATTTATGCCTTTGCAGATTAATAGGAATTGAGAGCTAAAGTAGACATCTAGCAGTTGGATAATAGGAAAGACTCTCACTATGAGAGTGAAAAGATGTTGGATGTTGAATCGCCCAGTTGGGCTGTCTGCACTAATAAATTCACTGGATTCACAGCTCTCCACCTCATATGTGTGGGTGAACCTCAGGTGATCTCACTGATTATATGCCACCTATTTTCTCTCCTAAGACTTTAAGCCTAAGGGTGATATGATTAGATAAGATTCCACAAGAGAAATTTCTCCAGTGTTTTGGTGTAAATTGTATGTTGTAAAATACACTGCTGCAGCCACTTGCAAATACAGAGATGTCAGTTGCCTCAGATGTGCAATACATGCATGTGCTATGCCACTGAGCAGATGACTAACGCTCAGAAGTGTAATTGATCAAGGAGAATATTTATTGCAGGAGTGCTGAGCTTTCTACAATAAATGCACTCTTGAAAGGTTGTATGTAAATCAAATGACTGCAAATTGAATAATTTAAAAGGCATTAGGGGAGCTTATTACTTAAATAAATCCCCATGTGACTCTTCAAATCTAAGAATCCTTTTGTAATGCAAAGTATTTATCTTTTTATTTAAGTATCAATTTTTTACATACTAAGTTTTCTTAAATTGAAGTACACCTGTAATACGGAAGAAACAACAACAACAGCAACAAAAACCCAGCAACTGATTCAGGGCTGCTCTGCTTTGAGCTTTCTAACTGTTGTGCCAAGAACTGAGCATAGGAGTGCGGGGCTATTGATTCAGCTTCATGGATTCTCACATTCTGGAGCAGCCAAAGGCCTGGGTCATCCATTCAAGAGCAGATTTATCTGGTTATGCTCAATTACTCCAGTGTTCAGTACAAATGTTTTCTGTCTGAAAAGGTCAGGAAGTGACAGCTCTACATTTCATCTGGTAGCATTTTTTTTTTTTCTTTCGTTGTGAAGGGTTTCCCTGATCTTCCTTACTTACTTCCTCACTTTCTTTTCATTCTCTCTTCTTTTCCTTAAAACACTTGTCAGAATTTGTAACTGTGTATCACCTATGCACTTCCTTGTTTAATGTCTGTCTCCCTCACTAAACTGTAAGCATTGAGAATGGCAGTTATGCTTACCACTGTTTACTCAGTTGCTAGCATATTGCCTGGCACATAATAAGTACTTAGTCAGTATTGGCTGAGGGAATGAATGAGTGACAAAATTAATAGATGGATGGAAGTTAGCCAGTTCCCATTCACTTAGCATCCTTTGGAAATGGCCCTAACTTATCTAGCTCTGAACTATCCCTCCAGCATCCTTCCATTCTCTGTCTCTCTCCATTTGCTTCAACCCCACTCGTTTCTTGCTGATCACAAGAAACGAGTGGGCTTGCCGTTTCCTTTAGCTGGAGGGCTCTTTCTCATACTAGCATAGCATACTCCTTCCCATTATTTGGGTGTCTACACAAATATCCTTCCTCAGAGAGGAATTCCTGGTCTCCTCATCTAAAATAGCAGCTCCCCACACACCTCTTAGACATTTATTTGCTCCATGGCACTTATAACTGAACTGTATTTAGGTATTTATAGGCCATCTCAGACCCTCCATGTAGAATCCAAGAGGTCAGAGACATTGTCTGTCTTACTTACCACAGAGTGAATAAGAACCACACAAGACACAGAGAAGATACTGGATAGAGAGTATTGACAAAAGGAAGAAGCACATTATCTCTTTCTTTTCCTTTCATTTTAGTTTTTTTGTTGTTAGTCATATTCGTATTATCCCCCAGTAATTGTGACAATAAAACTTTATTTTAACTTAACCTTAGTAAAACTTTATAAAGTACATTAATCATAGTATCTTTTTACTTATTTGTATGTTTAAAGTGGCATTGTCCTATATCACAAAATGTATCTTTAATGGCCTAAAAATATGAAGATATTGGAATCATATTCTCATCAACCGTAGCCCAATATGAAAGACATACTTTTGAATTATATACTTCTTCCCACATTTTTGAAGATTTACTATATTTCATTTGATTGTGACATCTACCTTAAAGTTCTATTTGATATAATCAATCAGTAATATTAAGTAAAAAATAAAATGTAATTTTCTTTAAGTATTTTGTGAGACTCTAATATTCCAAAGTACAAAAACAATTATTTTAAAAAATAAATATTAGTGTGCTTTTGGTGACACAGACAACCAACATGTTATGACCAAGACATTATCACATAAAGCTTGTATTGGAGATATTTATAACAAGGCTTTTTCTCTTTGGCTTCTCAGGTATTTGACTATGATTTTGGACTACAGGATGACTTTATGGGCTCAGCCTTTCTGGATCTGACACAATTGGAGTTAAACAGGTAACTTTTGAACTGTTGTAATATCACCACCCCTTGTCATGCAGTGGGCTTGTGTAACAGAAAATGTCAGCTGATCTGGGGTCTAGTTCTGTCATTCACAGTGGTGAGCCTTCATGCTAGTCAGCCTTTCTCAAATCCATCTTCCTCACTTACTCAGTGGAAATAATGGCATCTTCCCTGACTGCCTCATTCAACAACTTTTCAACCAAAAACTTCTTGGATGCCTACCTGCTGTGTTTCCCAGTGTCATGAGCATCCGTGTGAAGAGACCACCAAACAGACTTTGTGTGAGCAATAAAGCTTTTTAATCACCTGGGTGCAGGCCGGCTGAGTCTGAAAAGAGAGTCAGCCAAGGGAGATAGGGGTGGGGCCGTTTTACAGGATTTGGATATGTAAAGGAAAATTACAGTCAAAGGGGATTGTTCTCTGGCGGGCAGGGGTGGGGGGGTCACAAGGTGCTCAGTTGGGGAGCTTTTGAGCCAGGATGAGCCAGGAAAAGGAATTTCACAAGGTAATGTTATCAGTTAAGGCAGGAACAGGCCATTCTCACTTCTTTTGTGGTGGAATGTCATCAGTTAAGGCAGGAACATCTGGGTGTGTACATGCCATCTGGGTGTATAAGGCCATCTGGGTGTGTACGTGCAGGTCACAGGGGATATGATGGCTTAGCTTTGACTCAGAGGCCTGACATTCCTGTCTTCTTATATTAATAAGAAAAATAAAACAAAATAGTGTTTAAGTGTTGGGGTGGCGAAAATTTTTGGGGGGTGGTATGGAGAGATAATGGGCGATGTTTCTTAGAGCTACTTCAAGTGGGATTAGGGGCAGCGTGAAAACCTAGAGTGGGAGAGATTAAGCTGAAGGAAGATTTTGTGGTAAGAGGCGATATTGTGGGGTTGTTAGAAGGAGCATTTGTCATATACAATGATTGGTGATGGTGTGGATGCGGTTTTGTATAAATTGAAAAACTAAATGGAAGACACAAGCTCTGAATAAGAGAAGGAAAAAAACAGGGATTAAAGGACTAAGAATTGGGAGGACCTAGGACATCTAATTAGAGAGAGCCTAAGGGGGGTCAGCGTAATTACTTGCTTGGTTGCTGAGTTTTTAGACTCTAAGTTTTTGGGGCACAGTCCAAGTTGGTCTGGTGTCTGGAATGAGACTGGGACCTAATAAAAAGGAGTGTCCACACAGGAGCTCAAATGGGCTGTACTCTGTAGCATTCCGAGGACAGGCCTGAATTCTGAGAAGGGAAAGTGGTAAAAGTATTGTCTAGTCCTTTTTAAGTTGGTGACTGAGCTTGGTGAGGTGTGTTTTTAAAAGACCATTAGTCCGTTCTACCTTTTCTGAAGATTGAGGGCAGTAAAGGATATAAAGGTTTCACTGAATACAAAGAGCCTGAGAAACTGCTTGGGTGATTTGACTAATAAAGGCTGGTCTGCTATCAGACTGTATAGAGGTGGGAAGGCCAAACCGAGGAATTATGTCTGACAGAAGGGAAGAAATGACCGCGGTGGCCTTCTCAGACCCTGTAGGAAAGGCCACTACCTACCTAGTGAAAGTGTCTACCCAGACCAAGAGGTATTTTAGTTTCCTGACTCGAGGCATGTGAGTAAAGTCAATTTGCCCATCCTGGGAGGGGGCAAATCCCTAAGCTTGATGTGTAGGGAAGGGAGGGGGCCTGAGAAATTCCTGAGGAGTAGTAGAATAGCAGATGGAACACTGAGAAGTGATTTCCTTGAGGATAGATTTCAAGGATGGAAAGGAAATGAGAGGTTCTAAGAGACAGGCTAGCGGCTTGTAACCTCGATGGAAGAGGTTATGAAATGACGACAGAATAGAATGGGCCTGTGAGGCTAGAAGGAGATATTTTCCTTGGTCTAAGAACCATTTGCCTTGTGTGGGAAGAGATTGATAGGTGGAAGTTTCAGCGGGGGAGAAGGTAAGAGTGACTGATGTGAAGGAGGAAAACTGCTGTGAGGGATAGAAGTTGGAATGCTAGTTCATTTTTTAGCTAACATAACGTAAGCATTGTCCTGAGCAATGATATCTGATGCCTTTTGATGGCTGCTTTCTAGCTACCTTATCAGCATAATTGTTGTCTTGAGCGATGGTGGGGGGAAGAAAATAGATTTTGGAAGTTATGAGAACTGTAGAGAGTGAGTTGAGCATAGTTTGATTTGTAGGGCCTCTAACAGTATTAAAGCAGTGGCAGCCACTGCAAGCAGACATGAGGGCTAGGCTAAAACAGTGAGGTCAAGTTGTTTGGACAGAAAGGGTACAGGATGCGGTCTCGGCTCTTCATGCCTAGGAAGGAAAGAAGTTGTTGTTTTGTAGAAGGGATTGGAGTTTGGGCGATTAGCCAGACACAATCAGCAGGGAGAGCATGTGTGTTTTTATGAGAATTATGCTGAGACAGGTAACAGATGAGGAAGAAATTTGGGCTTGACTGAAGTAGTGGGGGCTGTCTGTGAAGCCTTGCATCAGTACAGCCCGGGTAATTTGCTGAGCCTGATGGGTGTCAGGGTCAGTCCAAGTGAAAGCGAACAGAGGCTGGGATGAAGGGTGCAAAGGAATAGTAAGGAAAGTACGTTTGAGATCCAGAACGGAATAATGGGTTGTGGAGGGACGTATTGAGGATAGGAGAGTATATGGCTTTGGCACCATGGGGTGGATAGGCAAAACAATTTGGTTGATAAGGCGCAGATCTTGAAATCACCTGTAAGCCTTGTCTGGTTTTAGGACAGGTAAAATGGGGGAATTGTAAAGAGAGTTTATAGGCTTTAAAAGGCCATGCTGTAACAGGTGAGGGATAATGGGCTTTAATCCTTTTAAAGCGTGCTGCAGGATGGGATACTGGCGTTGAGCCGGGTAAGGGTGATTAGGTTTTAATGGGATGTAAGGGGTGCATGATCGGTCGCCAAGGAGGGAGTAAAGGTGTCCTATACTTGTGGTTTAAGGTGGGGAGATACAAAGGGAGGATGTGAAGGAGGCTTTGAACTGGGAAAAAGGGTGGCAGTGAGGTGTGGCTATAGTCCAGGAACAGTCAGGGAAGCAGATAATTTAGTTAAAATGTCTCATCCTAATAAGGGAGCTGGGCAGGTGGGGATAACTAAAAAACATTGCATAAAGTAATGTTGTCCAAGTTGGCACTAGAGTAGGGGAGTTTTAAGAGGTTTAGAAGCCTGGCCGTCAATACTCACAACAGTTATGGAGGCAAGGGAAGCAGGCCTTTGAAAAGAAGATAATGTGGAGTTGGTAGCCTCCATTCTGATTAAGAAGGGTACGGACTTACCCACCACTGTGAGAGTTACCTGAAGCTCGGTGTCCATGATGGTCCAGGGGACTTCCGAGGCAATCAGGCAGCGTCAGTCTTCAGTCACTAAGCCAAGAAGATCTGGAAAGGAGTCAGTCAGAGCCTTGGGTCAAAGTTCCAGGGGCTCTGGAAGTGGCTGCCAGGTGAGTTGAACAGTCCGATTTTTCAGTGGGGTGCCGCACAGATGGGACACCGCTTAGGAGGAATCCTGGGCTGCGGACATTCCTTGGCCTAGTTTCCAGATTTCCAGCACTTGAAGCAAGTTTCTGGGGGAGGCAGTCCTGGAGGAATGCCTGGCTGCTGCAGTTCAGGCATTTGGAAGTTCTTGTGCACTGGAGATGTGGCTGGGGTTTCTCTCATAGTGGAGGCAAGGAATTGCAACTCAGAAATACATTGCTACTTGGCTGCCTCTACTTTATTATTGTAGAGCTTGAAGGCGAGGTTCATTAAGTCCTGTGGTGGGGTTTGAGGGCCAGAATTTAATTTTGGGGGTTTTATTTAATGTCGGGAGCGGATTGAGTAATAAAATGTATATTGAGAATAAGATGGCCTTTTGACCTTTTAAGGTCTAGGGCTGTAAAGCGTCTCAGGGTTGCTGCCAAATGAGCCATGAACCGTGCTGGGTTTTTCATATTTGATGAAAAAGAGCCTAAACGCTAACTGATTTGGGAGAGGTCGGATAACGAAAAAGGAGCATTAACCTTGACTATGTCTTTAACTCCAGCCACCTTTTTAAGAGGAAATTGCTGGGCAGGTGCGGGAGGGCTAGTCGAAGAATGGAACTGTAAGCCAGATCGGGTGTGAGGAGGGGAGGTGATAAAAGGATTATAGGGTAGGGGAGCGGAGGCTGAGGAAAAATTGGGACCTAGCTCAGCCTGGTGAGGAGGGGAGAGGTCAGATGGGTCTGTAGAAAAGGAAGATTAGAAAACCTCAGCTATGCTTGGGGTTGGGACTGAGGTGATAGGCGGGAGGGAAAGAAGGAAGATTTGGGACGAGTTGCATTGGGAACAGAGACTAGGGAGGGACCGATGTGTAAAAGAATGCCTGGATGTCAGGCACCTCAGACCGTTTGCCTATTTTACGACAAGAATTATTTAGATCTTGTAGGATGGAAAAATTGAAAGTGCTGTTTTCTGGCTATTTGGAATCACTGTCGAATTTGTATTGGGGTCAAGCGGCACTGTAGAAGAAAATAAGGCGTTTAGGTTTTAGGTCAGGTGTGAGTTGAAGAGGTTTTAAGTTCTTAAGAACACAGGCTAAGGGAGAAGAAGGAGGGATGGAGGGTGGAAGGTTGCCCATAGTGAAGGAGGCAAGCCCAGAGGAAAGAGAGAGTAGAGACATGGAGAGAAGGGGTTGGGGGGGTTCTTGCCCTCCAGAAAAGCGGGAAAGGGGTCAGGATGCAGAGATAAGGGGTTGGGCACAGAGATAAGGGATCAGGAGTTTCTTGCCCCCCAGAAAAGAGGGAAAGGGGTAGAGACGTGGAGATAAGGGGTTGGGGGGCCCTTGCCCCCCAGAAAAGCGGAGAAGGGGTCAGCAGGTTCTTGCCCCCTAGAAAAGCAGAGACGGGGTAGAGACAGGGAGAGAAGGGGTCGGGGGTTTTGACCCCGCCCCCACCCCCCCAGCCCCCACCACCCCCCCAGCCGCCATCCCCCTGCCCCCGTCCCCCCGCCCCCACTGCCCTCCTACCCCCACCCCCCAGCCCCCAGCCCCCTGCCCCCATCCCCCCACCCCTCCCCCGTCCCCCGCCACCCCACCCCACCCCCACCAGAAAAGCAGTACATGCCGCTAAGGGTGAAGGACCAAGGCAGGCATCCCTTCCTGGTCAGACACCTCTGAAACATGGTTGAATAATCAGGCAGGCGTCCTCCGCGTGATTAAACACCAAGGGAAGACTGTCTTCCCGAGTCCGTGACTGGCGCCAGAGTTTTGGGTCCCTGGATAAAAGGCATCGCCTTTGTCTCTACCAGAAAAGGAAAGGAACTGAAATTAAGAGAAGGGAGAGATTGAAGTGTGGCGCCAAGATTGAAAGGAGAAAGAGGTTGAGGGATAGTGAGAGAGGCTGGAGAAGAGAATAAGCCTGGGCGGCAGAGCGAGACTCCGTCTCAAAAAAAAAAAAAAAAAAAAAAGAGGGACCTTACGGGATTTAAAATTGTTGAGATGTTCCTTGGGCTGGTGGGTCTGAAGACCCAAGATTGTAGGTGGATGTTTCTCAGGGAGCAAAGAGCAGAAGGACGGGGGATTGATCTCCCAAGGGAGGTCCCCTATCCGAGTCACGGCACTAAAATGTCATGCGTGTCCATGTGAAGAGACCACCAAACAGGCTTTGTGTGAGCAATAAAGCTTTTTAATCACCTGGGTGATGGACGGCTGAGTCCAAAAAGAGAGTCAGCCAAGGGAGATAGGGGTGGGGCTGTTTTACAGGATTTGGGTAGGTAAAGGAAAATTACAGTCAAAGGGGGTTGTTCTCTGGCGGGCAGGGGCGGGGGGTCACAAGGTGCTCAGTTGGGGAGCTTTTGAGCCAGGATGAGCCAGGAAAAGGAATTTCACAAGGTAATGTCATCAGTTAAGGCAGGAACCAGCCATCTGGGTGTGTACGTGCAGGTCACAGGGGATATGATGGCTTAGCTTTGGCTCGGAGGCCTGACACCCAGTACTGTGCTAAGCACCAGGGATCGAGAGATAAAAGACACATTCCTTCCTTTCACGTTGCCCATATGGTTTTAATGGGGCATAAAAAAAAATGCATGTTAGTCATAATTATTAAGAATTGGACTACTATATATAAAATACAGTGTGTGCACTTTGCTTCAGAAACAGCAACTCTCTTGTCACTTGAGCCATGGTAGAATCTGATTTTGCCATTGCCGGATTACCAAGGAGTGCTCCTAAGGTGGAGGCCGGTTATTTGTATTTGCTCAGTTTCATATCATTGCTTCTCTAGTTGCAAAGTTGCTATTGTTACTAATATTAATCATTCTTTACACCTAATAATGGGCTTGTATTTTTCGAAGTGAATTTCAACATAGGAACTAAGAATTGATTTGTACTGTAGAATAAAAAAATACCGTTAGAAAAGATCATGCATGCTGAAATAGGCTGCAAAGGAAGCTGTGAAACCTTTGATGGTTTTAAGGAGAAGGAATTCATGGCTGTTTTGGATGATCATGTTACATCGTGCAGCAGGGATGGTGGAAAACAGGAAAGCAGAGTAATGAGCCAGATCACTACTTTCTATTTCTGTAAATGTAGATGACTAGAGAAATGTAAAGTGTAGAAACTCCCTTACGCATTACAGTCAACTTAGTTTTAGCACAATGGCTGATTGGTCTTCCAATAGTCATTGTTGCCTCGGACTAGACAAAAGAGCAGCCTTTCCTATACTTTTTCTTTAAGTCCTTCATTCCAGCCCATAGCCTAGCACAGGCTCACACCTCCCCGCCACTGTAGGAAGTGCCCTAAGTAGTGTTGCATGGAGTCTATTATCATGAAAACTGTGCTCAATCTAGAATAGACTGTGCTGTTCTTCTGTAAAGTTCACAGGTACTTTCTCTTAGATCTCTGCATAAGGATATGCAAGTGACTAGACTTAATCCCAAACCGTAAATTTATCTTATTTCCTATTAAAGATAAATCATTGGTGAAAAATAATTTGAAATGGTGACAATTTGGAATAATTTCAAAAACTAAAAGAGATTATTTATACATGAGCATTTGGTGTGTATTTTGCCACATAACATATTTTGTGTATTTCACTAGCAATTCCCTCTCCTCAAAACCACAAAAACATCTAATTACTACTTTTTAAAATAACGTATTTGTGTATGCTGTTTTGTTCTAAATGTAAATCAGTAGTCTCTGGGTATAGAAAAAGTGATAATAATTGTAGTCATATAAATGTTTATGTTATTATACTATGTAATACATTGAGGTATCTCTGAAAGAATAATACGTCATAAGACAGTTGTAAATGTTCATATATCCTTATCATGTAATTATTAAAAAATATAATTAAGTTTTTCTATTAATTTTTGTATGTAATTATTACATGAAAATGAACTAAATCAAACTGTAACCCCATATGTGTATTTAGTGTATATGTGTGTATGTATATATGTGTATATATATTCACGTGTATGTACATGTGCATGTATATATGTGTGTATATATATTCACGTGTATGTACATGTGCATGTATATATGTGTGTATATATATTCACGTGTATGTATGTGTATATATGTATGTGTGTATATATATTCACATGTGTGTATGTATATGTGTATGTATATATGTGTGTATATATATTCACGTGTGTGTATGTATATGTATATGTATGGTGCTTGTGTATATGTATGGTGCTACTCTCTGTGGGTTTAGAGAGTATAGAAAGGAGACTGATAGGCTTCTTAATAGGGTTGTAGTTTCTTGGCCTTTTCAAACACTTTCTGGAACCTTCATGGGTTTAGAAAGCAGAAATTCATCTGGTGAATTCAGATCTACTCACAGTTTATTGGATAGCGTAATACACTGATAATATTTTAATAACAAAAATTGTCCCAAGAAAGTAAAGGAAAACAAAATTGCTTTTTATCTTAAAAGAATAAAGTATTAATGAAAATATATTTGGCTTATTCATTTAATGACTGTTCAAAATCTAAATATTTTCTATCACAGGCCCACAGATGTGACCCTTACTCTGAAAGATCCTCATTATCCTGACCATGATCTTGGAATCATTTTGCTCTCAGTCATCCTTACCCCTAAAGAAGGAGAGTCCAGGGATGTGGTAAGTTCCCCCACAGCCTAGTAGGAGCTCTTTCTTGCTCTCTCTTGTTCGAATGTGGTGAGCCTTTCTTTGGACCCAGAGGTAGTAATGAAGAGAAGCTGCCTATGAAAATATGCCCTGTTCTTTATTTCTGTGAGTATCCTAGGTATTACTCATTCATGCTTATTGTATCTTTTCAACTCTAATTTCCTGTTCCACCCTCCAGATCAGAACCTCTTGTTGTAAATAAGAAACAGATTTGAATTTTTATTTTAATTTTATTTCTCAATTTCAGACATGTTATATTATAGGCAAATATTAGTATTCATTTGGGGAATACATTTATTAGTGAATTGAATACTTGGAATTCCACGTTAAGGTATCCAGACCCTGCTGTTTTGACTGCATTGTCAGGTGTACCACAACAGAGAAAATGAGGTGAAATTATAACAGAGTTTCTGCTTTCTGGTATTTGTTTACTGAATGATAAGTGAGTACTTTTCATCTTCTTGATGGGCTTCCATATTGATATTACCCATTTTTCAGCACTAGCTGTCTGTACGTACTTGCACACCATGCTGCTATGAGAAACTGACAAGGGACACAGGAGCCAATTACTCCCCCCGAGTTGAAGTGACATTAAAAAATATCAGGCTTGACCCACATCAGTATGCTTACTAGTGTACTTTCTGCCGCAACTTGCCAGAGATTATTTATTAGACTCAATGTGCTTTCATGTGCCTGGGAACTACTCTAACTAGCTCTGACTATAACACATTTTAGTAGTAGACATAATTTTTTTAGGCAAGTCGAAATACTCTATTTCAGCAATGTATGTATTGCTGTCCTGAAATAATGCATGATTAAAGTTGGTTATAGATTGTCTGCTGGAAAGGTATTGTTGGCATTTTCCACTAGACTGTAGGTAAATATTGTGAAATTCAACTTCAAATTTGGAAATACTTTAAACTCATTGAAAAATGCACCCTTCCAAGAATTATTTCTCTCCATCCTTTTTAGAAATGTAATGATGACACGTATGTTTATATATAATATTTGCTAAATTGGGTTAAGTATCTGTACTTCATTCACTGAGGAAGAAGTTTCTCTTTTTAGATAAGAATTACCAGATAGTAATACCTAGTGTGAGAACTTAGCTTGGTAAAATTATGTATATATGTGTGCACATGCACCCTTGTGCAGAGCGGTGGGTGAGAAACAATTTTTACAAAAAGTATTTAGAAATGAAAGCCCGTCATCTTAGAAGTCACTACTTCAGAAGACGTTATTTCACCCAGCACAAGCCAAGAAGTATAACCTAGCTGGCTAATCCATACATAGGAATCAATTGTAAATGTTCATTTTGTGTTTTATTCAAATAATTCAATGAGTCTAGTATTCACCAAGAACCTACTTTAAGCCAGTTCCTGTGCTGAACACTTAGGATACAATAGAACTTAGACCCAGTGGAGAACCCAGGAATCAATTAATCACTGATAGGAACAACTGTCTTAAATGCTGTGAAAAAGAGGTACATACTGCTGCAAGAGCAAATATAGGAAAATTTTTAGTAGCCAGGGGTTAAGGATTCTCGAAGGAAGTCAAATAACACCTGAAATATGAAGTGTAAAACAGGCCTTAATAAAGCAAAAACAAGAAAGAGAGGTGGTATTTAAAGCAGAGGAGACAACACACACAAAGGCCAGGTGACAAGAGGAACCATGTTGCATTTCAAGAATTGAAAAACCACTGGAGTTTAGAGAAGGTGGAAGCAAAGACAGTGTGGGTGATCAGAGTGCATAACGACACTGGGGTGGAAGGACGATGCCCAGACTGTGTAGAACTCATTGACCATGTTACGTTTTGGGTCTTTCCCCAAAAAACTGTGGGGATCCATTGAAAGATCTGTGAATCGAAAGCAGTGGAATCGTATTTGCCTTTTGAAAATCTTTGTGGCTGCATTGTAGAAAATATATTGAAGGGGTAAGAATGGATACCTGGAGACCAATTAGGAGGCCATGGCGAAAAGCCAGGTGAAAGATGATGGAACTTTGGATTAGAACTGTCAGAGGTAGAGATGGAGGGAAATTGGCAGGTTTACCTATAGGAGGTAAAAATCAAGAAGACTTGATGATAGAATATTCTTGTGCTGGGGTTCTTTGTTATTTTAATGAAGGACAGCACTTCATAAATCAAGATACCTAAGTGTCTGAGATCCTGTGTAGTCCCAGACCATCTAAACTTGCAATATTCCTGGAGATTGGAATGATATAGCAGCGATTGTGGTGATTTGGGTGATGTGATAATGTACAGTCAACTGAATTTTTACATTAAAGGGATGTTTATTAAACACTCTAACATCAAACTGAGGGTTTGAGGGAGCAAGTTAATATCAGGAGACCCTACTATGAAGCTGCTGAGTTGTTCTAAATTACACAGAAATATATGTCAACAAAGGCAAAGTAGTTTCCAACATTATTTTTTCTTCAACAATCCTTCAAAAATCCCTCAATCTCCAGGGTTGTTCAAATTTATTTTTTAAATATAAAAATTATTTAAAAATATTACAGTGCCTGGGAGCTGATCATCAGTAAGTTATCAAACACAAATAAAGAAGAAAATAGGTGGGTTACATGAAAGTAGTTATACATCAAAAATATGGTTTTCTTCACCTTCTTTTCCTCCTTTTCCTTTCTCTTCATCATATCTCTTCAGCCACATTCACCCTTAACACAAAAAGTTCCTTCTGAAATCCTCATGCTATTTTCTTGGCTCAAATCCATTTGACTACCCCAGATTTTTTGGAAGAAATCTTTCCAAAGGTATTTTTCATCTCAGAAAGTTTTTTTGCATTCATTGCCTTACTTCATGCCCTCTTCTTTCAAAGTTCCAGAGAGCACATGCAGTGCTCTCTGCTGCATTAAGAGAGAAATGGTGTCTTCTCTCCTTCTCTCCTGTTATTGACTCTCTTATGGCTTCTTTCTTCATCAGAGAAGCAAGTGGCTCAACCAGGGCTTAGAAAAGACACAGTGATCAAGTCTGTTCAGAGCCAGCCTCTGGCTGGTGAACATCCTTGTACTTTCCATCCCGACCTCGGTCACCCTTGAGGAAGCAGAGAGAAGGGTAACCAGTGTGGTTATCCTGGCTCATCCTCGTGGGTACAATCAATAGCTGAGGCATGGGCTTGGTTGTATAGAAGCAAGCAGGGCCAGAGGAGAGGGGAGAAAGGAGGGAGGGGAGAAAGATTCCCCCTTGGAGATTCTACTGGGATTCAGTATCCTGGCTATTGGGATGTCCTAAATTTGAACCTGGGTTTGTAAATATATGCTCTACGTTATGAAAATGCCCCAAAATACATATAAATTGGCTTTTCTTTTGTGTTTGTCCTACATTGCAGTTCTATAACTATTTTATTAAGCTCTCTAAAACTGATTCTTATATTTAGCAACACTGGTTGTTAGGTTTTGAAACTCTGAATAAGAACCATTTGTAGGCATCTGTATAAAACAAAATACTTATTGATCATCTACTAAGCATTATACTAGGCTTTATAACACCCTCTTTCTTCTTCTTCTAAGTTTTCAGTGACTTGTGGCTATTTCTCTAATTAAATGGAAACTTCTGGTGAGAAATTTTAAGGCTCTCCAACAAGCAATGTATGTTCCCTCACTGTAACTTCTGTCCCAGCCATACAAATTCCTTCACGGTTCACCTTCTCTCAAGTCCAGGCTTTCTTCAGCGTTACCTGTGTACCTAAAATATGCCTATGTATAGTTCACCTTGCCTCTATCCTACATCCTATCACTCATATGAGGGGAATTATATATATATAATACATAAAGTCTTCCTTATGATGACTTCAAAAGACCAAGTGAGGGTATATGTTTTTTTTCTTACCTCAATATTCAAATCCCTGAGGTTGTCACAAACAATATCAACTCATGATTAAATAATGATTTAATTTTCTTTTGTAAGTTCTCAAAATTAGTATATTAATGATAATCTGCTTGAACTCAAGCCTTATTGGTCTTCCCACAGAATTCTAATGATTGACAATAAATTATAAACCCATCACTGTATTTTCTTCATTCTGTAACATGTCAAATATCAGCTTAGTAACTTTTCTGGGCTACATTTGAAGTTTCTTGGTTAAAAATCACAGATCCAATGTATCTTCTAGTTAAATTTTCAGATATCTAAAAGACATAACATACTGCAGCTGTAAAAATGGCATGCTGAACTTTCACAAATTATTCAGAAACAAATTTTATTTAGAGAAATTTAAGCTAAAAATGCAACAAACCAGAAATCAGTTACTGTATACTTCACAATCCCTAGAAAACGAGAATTATGTAAGAAAGGAATAAAGGCAAATTTTACATTGACCCTCACAGAGTAAAATTACAAGAGTTCTGTTCTCTTTGATTACTAGCTCAGAAATAATTTATTTCAGGCTTTTAGCACTGAAGATGTTAGTTCAAAAACCACATGTTTATTCGTATGCCTGTATTGATAAAACTTTGCTAAATATTTTATATGTATTAAAAATGGAGAATGAAAGAGATGTGTTTCAAGAGCCTTTTACAGATAAATCCTAACGATCAAATAGGAAATAGAACATTAATGTGAATAAAATGCTATGCCAAGGTAGGAAGAAATGAGTAACTGGAAGTACAGAGTCCTTAGCATTACAAAGTGGTAAGATTTCTAAAACAGTCATCTTGTGAGTTTTTTATGCACTGTTAATAGTAACAATACGTTCCATGAATTATGCAGTTGGGATGATTTCTCCTTGTGTGGATTGCCAGCTCTAGAAATCAGTAAAAGTGAAGAACGAGTTGAAAAACCTATCAGCCTACTGAATCTACTAAAGCCTCTAAAATATTCAATGTCTAATTGCAGCAATTTGTATTTCATAGGTGCCATATCAAAATCTTCTCCATTGAGGTCATGATTGAGTCTTTTAAAAAAATCCCCAGATGTGAACAGATATATATGTATATACATTTTAAGTCTCCAGCATTGTGTGTACAAGAAACCAAAACCTCCTTGGGGGGCATGCTGATGAGTTGCATGGCACAATTGTCATTTCTGTTTTGATTGCATGTCCTATTTTTGAACCTGTAAAAGTGTGTAGTGCATATATGTGTGTCCTATATATGGCAATTTGTCTGATGGTGTGTTTGAGTTCTTTCTGGCTCTTTTTCTAGCAGAGTTCAATCCACAGCTTTCTTCATTGGAGAATTTGTGAAATAAAAGTGAGTTAATTTGTGTTACACACTCTCTTAAATAACCTAGACCTACAAATTGCTTGCCTAAGGCTAAAAAATAGAAAATTCAAAGAAACATATGAATGTCCTTAGTTGGCCTTTGATGAGTTAAAAAAAAAAAAAAAAAAACTTCTTTGTCTTGGATTAGTTTTGATATTCTTCAGAATTATTACACAGCCAACATTTGAAGAAATATCTACCTACAAAAAGTTGAATATATGTATGCTTTATAAGATGTATGTTACTATTGTATCTAATTATTCTGTGATTTTTTATATGTACAGTAGTTATATAATTGCCTAAAAAGTCACTTCAACAAAAGATAAAAATTAAAAAATGGATTGAGATTGTGGAGTCTTTTAAAAACAATTCCTTCTGCAGCTCTATCACAAGCCATATTTTTATGCTACTTCATTCCTTTTACTGGCTTCAAGGAAGTTGAGCTGCTAATGAAGAATTTGAATTGTACTATAATAATATCAGGTAATAATCCTTTCAAAAATTAATTCATATGTTTCTCAGCTGAAGTTAAGATCATAGAGCAAAAAATAAATCTGATTTTTCTATAATTTGCTTCATCTTCTATTTTTAACAATCCCCAATCTTCCTTCTCTAACATGTCTCACAGATAGCGAGAAAACATTATTAATAGTTTATCTATTAAATTAATTTTCTTTTTAGCTTTTGTACTGTTTTAGTTTTATTGAATTGACCTTAACCCAACTACCTAAAAGAAAAAGGGACTTAGAAGTGAGATACTTAAACCCATTGCTTTGCTAGTAGATTTGGCTCAAGAGGCAGAAATGTTATAAAATCTAGGGTCATTTTGAGAGTCACTGGGTATAGTAATAGAACTTTAGATACTGAATTAGGAAAATAATGAATGGGTTCTCATAACTGCTAAATCTTTCCTATTTATACTTAGGGTAATCACTGACTTTTTATTGTATCAGTTTCTCAATCTGAAAAAGAAAACCTTGCAGCCTGCTTATAAAGCTATTTTGAGAGACAGGACAAATACTGGCCCTATATTTTGTTTTACTGTAGAAGGTTAATTTTATGTGGTGCTTGTGAGTCAGGGGATGTGACTTTGTGGAATCCTTGTAATATTGACTAGTGTTACCATGAGATTTCACTCTTTCTAATGTTCTGTGGCCCTTTTACATAGCATAACATTTCTTATATAATAGAATTTTATATGATAAAATTCTCAGATGCTAGATAATGATGATAAATGACCGTGAATTAGTAGATTGTACTTTTTATATATTTTAATTGTTATTGATTGATTTGACTCAAAATATTGTCTCTAGGAGATACCATTCTTTGTCCATTGAAACTCTGCTTGGTGAGAAAGTTGAACATTTATTATCCAACTCTTATGGGGCAGTTTTTGTAAATATAACATACCACTTAAGTATTTGGTTTCTAGTTGCCTTTTGGTGATGATGGAGGAAGTGGTGGTGGTGGTGATGATGATGATGATGATGATGATACTGATGATAATATATCATTTAACATCAAAAATAAAGATTTATTACATGTCCCCCTAGATGGCCACCTCTATAACCCAATGCTGGGATTTGTTCCTTCAAAATGAACTGGACATTTAGTACTTTGAAAACATAAATTATTTCTATAATAGTATTTGATAACAGTGCTTTGCAGTTTCCTGACTAAAAAAAAAAAAAAAGGAGGGGTGATGAGGAATCATTGTAACCTTAGGAAATCTATTATTATTTTATGTTTTGGTCAACATTTAATAAAGACTGTATGTAGAGAAAATATGCCCTATACGACCACTCCCTATAGAAAAGAGGAACGTATAATTATCTTTGAAAATGTTATGCTAGTCTTAGTTTTTACCCTAGAATGTACACATTCATTCTTGTGGTTTAGGTTAAAGGTTGCCCTCATCTTATATTAAAATCTTTCCATTTTTGTGTTATTCTAATCCATGAGTAGTTTCTGACATGGTTCTTTTTTATGGTGAATCCTCCTGAAAGAGATACAGTTCTTAAAGTGCATTTCCCTGATATACAAATATGGCACAAGCACTTGAAGCTATATTCCTTGCCCTGAATATTTCCTATTCTCCACTTCATCTGCCTTAAAGATAATAGTCAAGCAAAGAGAGGGGAAAGAGGTTAATCAGGAAGGTTAATACTTCAGTGTTCATTGAGAAATTTTTTAAAGTGAAGAGAGGAAACAAAAAAAATCATTGAGCTTTTATGATTTAGTTTATTCAAGAGATTAGTGATCTTGGGGATGCATTACAAAGCTCTAGAACCTTAATTAAAACTTTTGGCCATACATATTTATTAGTATGACACAAACTAACTAGTTTAAAGGATATGCTTTCACTAAACATTTCTTTTTTCTTTTTTTTTTTGAGACGGAGTCTTGCTGTGTCACCCAGGCTGGAGTGCAGTGGCGCCATCTCAGCTCACTGCAAGCTCCGCCTCCCGGGTTCACGCCATTCTCCTGCCTCAGCCTCCCGAGTAGCTGGGACTACAGGCGCCCGCCACCACACCCGGCTAATTTTTTTGTATTTAAAGTAGAGACGGGGTTTCACTGTCTTAGCCAGGGTGGTCTGGATCTCCTGACCTCGTGATCCGCCCGCCTTGGCCTCCCATAGAGCTGGGATTACAGGCGTGAGCCACCGCGGCAGGCCTCACTAAACATTTAGCAGGAAAATGCACTAGTAGCCATTACGGTATGCAGCATTTGTTTTCAATTGAAAGCATCTGTAGACTCTGATGTAGTTAAAGATGAACTGGAAGCAGAGACAATTCTACAATGCCACCAAAGCAAAAGATTTTGAATGTTTGAAGAGAAAAAATATTATATACCTGATCAAGTCATGTACACCCTCAACCTCCACCACCAAAAGGAGCCATTGGAAATTATGAGACTCAATGTGTTTTTTCAGTCAGTAAAGGCATCCCAGTACTGGTCCCATTGTTTTTTTTTTTTTCTTTTTTTTTTTCTTTTTATTTTTTTTAACAAAGGAATAAATCAAATGAACTCTCACCAGAAAGACTGCTGGAATGTTAAAGTTGTTTCTCTAGTCGTGTGTGCGTGGAAAGCAAGTTTTGTGTTGTACAATTGCTGCAGGAACTGTTTGCTGTTTCAAGGGCTAATGTTTCCGCTAAAAAACAACTGGCTGCCCTCTTCTGTACTTGAGTGAAAAGATAATGAAAATGCTTTATTTTATTTACAGACAATGCTAATGAGGAAGAGTTGGAAAAGATCAAGTAAGGTAATTCTTAGCTTGTGATCTTTCAGCTTTTCTTGTTGAGAAGAATTATCATCTGCTTTCCCAGATCTCTCTCATCTCTTCAAAGTATGCTACCAGATTTCATACTATGCGATTGTTACTTTTCCCCATAAATTTAAGCAAACCATGTGATGTTTTTTAAATAGAAATCACACTGATCAATAGCTTCAAATCATTCTTTCACTATTTTCTGGTCACTTCTCAACATCATTCTCAGCATCTAGTCTCAACTATATATGCAACAGGGTCTAGAAAATTGCTTTGCGCCAGGAATAAAATGATGAGGCTAGGGGAGGGACAACTCCAGATAGAAGAAAGATTTGCACAATTTATTTTATTTTTGGGGGTCACAGAAAATTGAGTATGAGGCTTTCTAAACTCAGAAATTCCTGTATCATTACATCTTTAGAGTATACAATAAGAACCATTTTTCCCCATTGTCTCTTCTCACTTTAAGAAATAAAGTGAGAGGAGTTTATGGTTCCTGTAACTTACTAAGCCCCAGCTCTTTTGCAACTTGTAAGATATGCAAAATATAAACTAAGCGTTTAATTTGTTCAGTGGTGCTGCCACTCTTGGACACAGATATCAAGATGAAACAACTTTTATGTGAATATACTTTGAAATAAATAAAAAGGATTTTACTTGTAAAAATCTTGTCTCCTCAAATTTCTACTTAGAGTCAGTATTCCTTTTTAATAGTGACTAATTTTTTTAGACCCTGGAACATGACAATCTTTTTCCTTCCATTCTGATTGAATCATGCTTTTACCTAAGCTTTTCTTTAATTTTGTCATTTTTATTACTGTGAATTAATATATATATATCAAAATGTTTTTATATTTATGGTAATGACTTAATCTATTTGAACAAGTGTCTCTTACTATACATTTTCTCCCTAATTCCTACGGCATTAATGACCAAAGAATAATTTGGCTCACAAAAAAGTCAGGACTCCCATTAAAATGGGAATAAAAATAAAAATAAAACTTTATTATTTTAATAAAATGAAAAACGCTTATTAAGGAAGGTTGCTGAATATTTCTAACTTAATGTTCACTGTGATTTTCACTAATCAAAGTTTCAAGATGTTTTGAAGAAATATTTGCACTGTTCATGTTTGTATTACTCTTTTTCCTTTGTAATTATAAAGTTATTGTTATATTAAAAGTGTATATATTTTTAAATTTACATAATTGGATATATTTGTGTAAAAAACATGACAACCCATCAATATGTAACAATATTCTTTCAGATATATTTAACATGCTAGAGCAAGATATTATATAATATTTAGTATTAATTAATGGGGATAATCCATTTTATTGTATAAAAGGAAGAACAGAAATGAAGATTCTGCCAGGCACAGTGGCTCAGGCCTATAATCCCAGCACTTTGGGAGGCCGAGGTGGGTGGATTACTTGAGGTCAGGAGTTCAAGACCAGCCTGGCCAACATGGTGAAACCCTGTCTCTACTAAAAATACAAAAATTAGCCAGGCGTGGTGGCATATGCCTGTAATCCCAGCTTCTAGGGAGGCTGAGGCAGGAGATGGCTTAAACCCCGGAGGCAGAGGTTGCAGTGAGCAGAGATCATGCCATTTCACTCCAGTCTGGGCAACAGAGTGAGACTCTGTCTCAAAAAAAAAAAAAAAAAAAAAAAAATTCTTCTTTAAAAATTATATTAAATGTACATTTAAATGTAAATATAATTTTAAACATAAATTAAGTAAAAGTATATCACATACTTTTGTTCCATATATAGAAAATTTAAAATGAATAATAAACATCTATCCTCTACTGTTTTTATATCTAAAATTCTTGGAGTTTATATTTATTATTAGCAATCCATTTATGTATTCAAATGGATACATTTTTCAAGCTTCCAACTGAAGATACAGAATTCCTATGTCTAACAGCACTCGTTTGAGTACTTGGCAGATTATATTTAGTACAGTGTTAACATAAGCTTTTGGGTTTTAGCCTAAGGGATTTTCAACTTTGAAAAATTTAATGGGGATATTGAATACTAAGTGAAGTAAAATTGGTTAACTCATTTGATTTTTTTTTTCTGTGAGAACATACTGAACACCTGCTAATTCATTCAGATTTTTTACTGTGCCCTAAAACATTTGCCATATTCATGCGTATTAGTGTTACAAGAGCACAACGTTAAATTCAAAATGGGGGGAAAGTTTGACATTTCAATTACTAGCTAGTCCACCTTCCTTCACACACTCTGCTATGTTGAAACTGCTCCCTGAATCTTTCGTCCAGTAAATTGTGCTTCCTGGGAAACTAAGGGGTAAGGGACTATACCGTGTAGTTTTATAGGTTTTACTGTGTTACTGTTTTATGAAAATGCATCATTTTCTAAATATTTCAATCTTCTTGTAAATTCTCGTCTGAGTACAGATTTTTCATTTTTCATTTTTGGAAATAGGGTGTAATTTTATTTGCATTACATTTAAATATGGGTGTTTCATATATGATATAACTATGTACAAATTCAAAGGTAAATTTTTCATAAAAACACAGATCATTTTCTTCCTCGGAATCTTGATTTACAGAATAAGGTCTCCCGCATCTTCATGGAAGGGCTTTGGCATGCAGCCTGTCTTTGAGTGTCCGTGGTGAATAGATAATCTAAGAAGTGTAAATTTTGTAGCAAAGGCTTAAAGATAGCCAGTGTTGTTAGAGATTCTCTCCAGTATGGAGTTTTTCTTCCTTTGCTTGGTTTCTTTCAGAAGTGATGTAACTACAGAGGAAGAAAGGCTAAATTGACACAGTTGTTGTTCTTTTAAATACGCCTGTCTCCCCACTATACAATGTGAATCAGCTCATGGAATTTCCCATTCCTTAAGCATCTACTTGTCATTTTCATCATCTTGGCTTTCTGTAATGAAATTTCTTTGCCTATTTTTGTAACCATACTTCTGCTAATAATAGGCTCTTTCAATGGAAATCTTATTACTTGTGGCACTCACATAATGTGGGGTTGCATTTAACTATTGAAATCAAAAGAAGAATCTCCAGCTTGAGGACAGGGAGATCCTAACTGCTGTTCAGGACTAACTTATTATTTTTTTGGGGGGGAGGGTGGGTAATTGTATTACCACTTAGCAATACATAGGAAAAAATGCATCTAAACTTACCTTTGAAAAATAAGAATGTATGAAGTATGCATTATATTTGAATGGCATATAAACAAGTATATAGATATAAATTCCATAATATTTCCTCCTCTAGGGACAGAACCATCCTTTAAAAGACTCATTCTGGTTTTCCACAAGCACACTTTCTATTATGCACATTTTGAATTCTGCCCCACACTCAGCTGTTATAGAATTATGTTATTTTAAGAAGAAAGGGACTGATGTCTCCTTAAACTTGGGCAACAGAAGAATTATCCAGGTGAAAGAGTTACTCTTATTTTACAAAAATGTGTTTTAGCAGAGAAATGGTAGTGCTTTGGATTATTGCAATATTTTATTCTTTAGAAGAAACTTCTCACTGATAATTTATTCTAAGGTTAAATTATTCATGAAGAAAGTTTCATGAACTCAAAAGAGATGATTTATATGTATTTTGCGAATACATTTTGTGGGGCGAAGCCAAAAATGGAAAAATGTAATGAAATAATTGGCTCTATCAAACAATAAGCAATTATGATTTTACATTACATTGTGTGTGTGTGTGTGTGTGTGTGTGTGTGTGTGTTTTAACCTAGAATAATGAATTTACCAATGGGTAAAGGTGAGATAATAATTAACTTATGTGCTTTCAATAAATTACCTCAATTATATGAGAAATATTATTGTGATGATATAAAAACATACACATTGCAATTCATATTCTTGACAATAACAGTTTAGAATTGTTTTTCTTTCAGAAAAGTTCATCCTTTGAATAATATAATACAGACTACTGTGATAGTGTCTGATTATCATATCTTCTGTTACTTGACAGCTTATATCTTTTTTTTAATAATACATCTTTTTATAAAGATTTTATTATAACCACTTAGCATAATTTTAATGAACTATAAAACACTTTATTCATTGGTTGAATGAAGCAATTTTTAATAAGACTTTTGGCAAGGAGATCGTTAATTTAAACTAGAGAACACTTTCAACTCCATAAGTCTGCAGGGCGTAGTAGTTAAACCTGACACCTTGGATGACACATTAAAAATGTATCAGCGAAAACTCTAAGTGCTTTAATTTAACTAACGGTGGAGAAACAGATTAACACATCTTTAAGCATCTCACACAGTCAGCTAGACATGATGAAAAAAAGTCATTATTTAGCAACTATCAAGTTCTTTCCACAAAAACTTTATGTCCTGATAATAAATAGGCAATTTTTTTAAAGCGGCAAAAATGAAAACTCTTGGTCATAGACTTTCTCAACTATGAGTGACCAAAATGGCTTTTCTTGGGTGCCATATTTCTAGTCACTATGCATATGTCTTTGAAAACAAAATTATATGCTCGGTGTTTTTGAAGTAAACATAAAATTATTTTAAAAGATTTTTAGGCCGGGTGCGGTGGCTCACACCTGTAATCCTAGCACTTTGGGAGGCCGAGGCGGGCGGATCACAAGGTCAGGAGACCGAGACCACGGTGAAACCCCATCTCTAAAAAAAATACAAAAAATTAGCCGGGCGCGGTGGCGGGCGCCTGTAGTCCCAGCTACTCGGGAGGCTGAGGCAGGAGAATGGCGTAAACCCGGGAGGCGGAGCTTGCAGTGAGCCGAGATCGCGCCACTGCACTCCAGCCTGGGCGACAAAGCAAGACTCCCTCTCAAAAAAAAAAAAAAAAAAAAAAAAAGATTTGTACTTTGCCATTGTTTGTACTCCAAAAACTGTATTATTTGGAAATGCTATAAAATCAACCTCATAAGCAAGACTTCTGAGATTCCAAAATGCAGCAATGAACAAATGTAAATAGCAGTGAGTATTTCTATTATCAGAGAATACCTTTTGTCCCCACCTGGTAACCAAGTCCTTAAATTTGTAGTAAGTTTACTTAAAACAGAGATAGTATAATGTCAGTAGATATTTCATTAGCCCCACAAAATACATGGAGCTATAATTAAATTTTATGTTGAGATGGTTTTTCCTTGCTATTTTGACAATATTTCTCCAAAGGCATAAAATAAAATTTTTTATATATTGTAATTCATAGCTACAGGGATTTGCTGTGACAATGGCATTACATTTATTTGACTGCTCTTGTTGGCATAATGTTGTGGATTCTTCTGGAGCACATCTGGATGAGTTGGTACAAAGTGAAAGGACAAAATGTAATCTCAGTGAAAGGATGAATTCCACAGTGCTTGTGTTTCAGGTCTAGGATGTTTATTGGCCTTCACATTGGTGGCATGTGTTACCAAGTGAGTTGGCCAGTTTCTTAAGATCCTTCCTGGACCGATTAAAAGGGGGAGAACTAATATAACTGGGTTCCAGGATAACAGAACTAAGGGCTGCTGTGCAGATTACATGGCCTTTTAATTTAACAAGATAGATAGATGGAAGGATGAATGAACAGATGGATGGATAGACAGATGGACAGTTATTAAATTGAGTGAAACTGGGAGAGATTTGTTGGTCTTAAGGGACCCTAAATGTATACAGTGAAACAATTTATAATTTTGTCAGGATCCTGGCTCCAAAGCCCTAGTTAACATAACAATTGATAAGCTTAGTCAATACCGTGAGGCATCCTTATTGTTAGGATGGAAGCATCCAAGAGCCATGGCTTTGATGAACAGTGATTGCAATCTGACCAAGAAAGTTTATATAAATGATTTGTTTGTGTATTTATTTATTTTTTAATCTCTTAAGTGGCCAAAATAGTATTGATAAAAGGAAATTGAGTTCCTATGAAAGCATGCTTTTGTAATCAGGAATGCTAGCTGACTTGACTCTTACATTTGAATATCAGGCTTCACAATTTCAAATCAATTGTGAAGGTTTTGAGTTTTGAAGAATTGCCAAATTATAATAGTATGTGTTATGTTTAAAGCTCTGTACACGTTAAGACTAATTTTAAAATATCACTTTTTATAAAAACTTCTTGACTAATCCTTATTCCATCTGATAAAAAAGACTTTAAACATTTCTGTGATTTATGAAGGCTGAAAAAAATCACATTATATTCATTTATTAGAAAAAAATAAACCATCCTTTAGTTTTATTTCCCTGTGGAAAAAAATTTATTTTCTAGATTTTTTAGTCTAAAATTTGTTTAATATTTAGATTCATAATTAGATTTTTTATCTTTGAGGAGAAATTTTCTTAGTGTATGTTAGATTTTTAGAGGCAAAAACAGAAATAAATAAGATATTCCCAATGCATCTTACTACTTTTATAAATTAGAAATCTTAGTAGAAACAGTTTAACAATTCATCTTTCAGAATAACTTCAATAATTTCCCATTATCAACTGATATTTCTGTTTTTTGTTCTGTTTCCCTTTGCTGGTACTTTATACTTTTAGCAATTTTAAAATGTCACTTTGCCTCACTTAGTCTCTTGTTTTGGTGAAGACTGAAGCGTAACTAAATATCTACAATTATGCTTTAAGATAAGTTTTCTCTGGAATTCATGAATAGTTTGTGCTCTTTTTCTTGTTCTCTGTAATACAATCACCACTTCTGTTTAGGACTCATTTTGTAATGCCAGGTGTCTTCGTATTGTTGTTGTAGTTGTTGTTATTGTTATTATCATTAGACTCTAGTGAAAGGAAGGCTTTGGCTGGTCTGTTGTAAATGGCAAAGGGGTCCACAAGAAAATTAAATTGCTCCTCTGAAATAAAGGCCTAAATTTGCATGAGAACATGGATTGTAAAATGAAATATAAATTTTAGCTGGTGAATGACAGAAGTAATTAAACATGGCACGAAAAGCACAGCCTGGCAACTTCCGTGGATCTAAATGTGGCTAATATTTTTGTTTCTCAAATTTTAAAAGAGAAGCCTAAGTCCTAAATCTTGATCATCATAAATCCCACCTCACCTCCAAAATCTTAATTGCTAACACAAAATCATAGAACAATCAAAGAAGTTGCAAAAGTGCTTCCTCTTTATCACAGTATCAACTATTGATACTTTCCCGTAACGGTCATCAGTTTACTGAAACTTTATCATAACTGACACCTAGAGACAGAATGCAAAGTTTTAATGTTTATGGGAAGCATGTAATTTAGATATTCTATTTAAAAATGGATAGCTATTTTTTTTATTTCCCAAAGTTGAATTGGTTTCCTTTATAAAAGTCTGAGGATTAAGTAATAAACTATTCTACTTGAATCCACTGCATTGCTTTTAGTCCAATAGCCAACTCTCTCGGTATTCATTTCTTTTTAAAATTATGGTCAGGGAACTTCAGTTAACTAAGTCACTTATTATATTTGTTAATTGTATTATAAAATTTGGATTTTTTTTGTAAAAATTTAAACCAAATTTGACTAGGTGCATGTTTATAAATAAGATTTCTGCAGTCATTCTTTAAAAATGCTCTGAAGTTCTATGGTTAACACAATTGTTTTATTAAAAGGAATAAATACCTGCTTTACTTTAAAATCTTAAAATATGCTTAAACAGTCAACTTTCTATAATAAACCATCAGACTCTATAATATATTAATCAATAATTAAAAATAAAAAGGTAAGTAGACTCTTAAAAAATTACACAAATAATCCTCTCTAAACTGTACTACCACAAAAATTTTAACTTATTCAAGGGAAGAAACTTACAGTTTCTAAATATGCCAAGTATCTTTAGGATATACAATTTTTGGTTTTTTTATTTGCTTTGATTTTATTTGTTTGGATTTACAATACTAATTAAGTATTCTCAAAAATGTCTCAAAATGTAGCTAAATATTTGTTTGTTTTTAGGAACTTTCAGAAAATGAAGTGGTTGGATCTTATTTCTCTGTGAAGTCTCTCTTTTGGAGGGTAATGTCTAAATCCTTTTTGTTAATATTCTTGATTTTTGGTTTTGGATAGCAATTTTGAAAGTTAAATGGCAATTAAGAGTTTCACTTTTTAAGATAGGCTTCCAGATAGATATATTCATTTGCCTTCTTTATTATCTTCTAAGTCATCTAGGTAACTAACACTTTTATTTCTGCACTTGTAAAAATTAAGAACTTCGTAAATTGAACATATTTCTTTGAAGTCACTTTATGAAACCAAGTTTATTCCAAATTCTGAGAAGCTAGAGTCTCAGGGACTCTCTGGGAATATAATGGTGCCATCTAGAAGGTCCATGAGGGCTCTTTCTTTCCTCTCATGTAAAATGAGACTAGAATTTTCTGCTCCATTTCTGTTCGAGAAAAATATTTACTTCTATTACAGTGATCTATACTAGAATTCTGTCCTAGATATATACTAATTAGTGCTCTTTCTTTGAAAAGAAATCCTATAATTTAGAAAACAGCAACTCTTTTGATTTAAATAAAGACAAAATGATGATTTACAGATAACTTGTTTTAAATGTCATTTCAATTTAACTTACTCTTTGATGTTTAAAGCGTAATAGCCTCATAATGACCATCCATTTCTTTCTCTGTTCTAATTCTGCATTATGCACAGCACAATTTATTACTAATGCACTTACTGCTTTCCTTTGAGAATGTTCCTCTTTCTTTGAAAATTCACACTTGGTATATGCTTAATGTAACAATAGATATTGCAACGAAAATGCTACACTCTTAGGGCCTGGCCATTTTCCTTTCTTGGCTCTCAAACTGTTCATGATTGAAAACTATCTTTTTTTCTTTAGAACTTTAGTATTTGCTGTAGTGTCTCTTAAGTAGACTGGCAGGTACCAGATTAAGTCATGTGTTGACCAGTGAGCAAGTATAAGCTACATTTATTCATCCTCACCAGCTTGAATGCACACACACTTTTTTTTTTTTTTTTTTTGTAGCTTTTTATTGTTGTGAGTTTATTTTAGTAATTACACCCTCTTCATTTACACTGTATGGCTGCCTTCACTGAAGTTACTCTGTACTTTGCTGAAATAATAATTCCTCTTATATGTTCATGCATTGTCCCGGAACACACAGAATTAGTGCTTTTAAATTGTTCCATGACTTTAAATGACGGCTTTATCCAAAAACTATTTCACTGGCCGGGCCCGGTGGCTCATGCCTGTAATCCCAGCACCTTGGGAGGCTGAGGCGGGTGGATCACCTGAGGTCAGGAGTTTGAGACCAGCCTGACCAACAGGGCAAAACCCCGTCTCTACTAAATACAAAAAATTAGCCAGGCATGGTGGCGCATGCATGTAATCCAAGCTACTCGGGAGGCTGAGGCAGGAGAATTGCTTGAACCCAGGGGGAGGAGGTTGTAGTGAGCTAAGATTGTGCCATTGCACGCCAGCCCGGGCAACAAGAGCAAACCTCTGTTTCAAAAAAAAAAAAGGGAAACAGCACACTTCTTCAGAGTAGACTTTGAGGGTGCTCTGGGTTGAACTTGTTCTATGTGCAGCAAATGTGCACACTGGTCATTGTGAATGAAGATTTGTCACCAGGACCAGCTTCATAATTAATAGTTTTTCAAGTGTTTCCCTTTCAAGTGGCGCTCTCAAGATCTTCTTTGCTACTTCCAAGTTTTCCACTTATCAGTACTTTCCATTTGGTTGTTTTCATCCTCAAATATTCTTTAATAACCTTTCTCAATCTCTTGAACTCTTTGATCCTAGAATAACAAATGTGCAACTTTAAAAATAAGCAAGCTTTCTTGTATCCAAGGCCTGGTGGTAATGTCTTCTCTGGGCCTATGACAATGAACAGTTGACAAATGACTTGGGTCATACAGGCAGAACCTTTAGGGATCATCTGTTTTACCAATGAGGAAAGTGAGGCCCATCAAACTGATGTCATTGCCTTGAGGTACCCAGATGGCATGATCAGAAACAATATTTCTCTCTCTCTGAATGCCATACAAATAAATGTTTTGAAGAACTTTGAAGAGCAGTAGAGTCTCTCTTTGAGTTTATGATGAATAAAGATACTTCGTATAAATAAAGCTGTTCCTTAACCTGTTATTTTTGATTGACACTCTTTCAAATTCTTCTTGCATTATTTGACCCTTTTCTTCAGCAGCTGTGTTAGCCACCAATGGATGGATATGTTTAAGAGCCATGAGACTGATGTGTCTGATATGCCATTTACAAAATCAGAAAATCAGTGACCAAGCCTACTCTGTTTGAGTATTGTCTTCCATAGTCACATTCAAAGGTCACTCTGGTAACTAATTGACCCCATTGCTCTTTACCCAAGCAATATTGTTATTCTGATGAACTTTTAGAGGAGATATATATGAAAGGAGGTTATCCAGGGACATTTTCAGATATGCAAACTATCTAAATAGCTCAGATAAAATCTTGCATGAAGAGTATACATGTGCTTTGTGGGTTAAGCAGGATGTGATTTAAAATAAATTCCTATCAGGATTTATACAGATCAATACATGTGTCCAAGAGATAGCAACTGATTTACACTGAGTGAAACTACATCCTAGTAAAAACTTGCTCAGCTGGAACATCAGTGCTACTTGCTATATCTTAATTTTCCTGAGAGCAAAATAATGGAAAGAAAAGACTGTGCACAGGGATAGTCTAATTGTCCGAAAGCATAATATTTGTTATTCATCAAAACGCTATCTTAGGATAAAAAATATTAAGCGGTGGATATGACAATTACCATGTTTCTCATGAAAACAATAAAAATTATGAGAATCAAGTTAAGTAAAAATTGTATTAAAGACTAACTTCCCACTTAAAGGTGGCAACTTAGTGCAGTGTTTTCAAATATTTAGCATGCTTACGTTTCTTTTTAGTTACCTCCATTGAGTGGACTTACAGACTCTGGTAAAAGAATTAATTGAACAAACCACCTTACAAGAACATTGCAGTGAATCAAAGATAAATTTAAATATTTTTTAAGTGGAAAAGGCTGGAACATGCCAAGATACTTCATATAAAAATCAAGAAAAGGGTCACAATGGGCAAAGAAGAGTACCTAGAAAAATACAAAGCAATTTAGAAGTTATGTCAGAGTACCGCCTTCTGGTCAGGTCAAGCAAAAGTGTGTCTGAAGGAAGATTGAAGGCTAAGGAGAAGAGTTATTGACTTTTTAAAACAAGAATGGAATCCTGTACTGAAGCACTTACATGCTGAACAACTCGACCATAGATAATATCCACCCAAGATGATTTCAGGAATTATCTCCATTTTTAAGTATGATGTTATTTATACTCAAAAATATGTGTAACTTTTAATTAACAGTCTCAAAAACAAAAACAAACAAACAAAAAAACACAGGTCTCTATAAGGCAAGCCCAAGACTATTATTCCTTTCCCATATTATTGCTAGAAATTTGTAGATTATTTCAGCAAGCCAAAAAGATTACAATATATATGATGATTTTCTATTTGTATGTATTTTCAAACAAATGTAGTAAAAGCTTTAAAACTTTTCTTTGGCCACGATTAAAGTTAGAGAGGATAGTTAAAACATCTTAAGTAAACATAAAGAACTTCCTGGCACCATAAATTGTATCAAGAAGCAATGGAAATATAAAAGAAAGTTTAAGGATTAAAAACCAGCAGAATTTCGCTAAGGATTATGGTGCCAGTAAATCATCTTCTAAGAAAAAAAGGATCAAAGCTTTATTATAAGATGAGACACTTCAGACTGGGCTGGACAAAGCACCGACAGGGTTTTCTGTAAAAGCAATCCTACCTTGAGAGGATGGATGGATGGCAGAACAAATGCACTTGTTGGACTTCATCATCCAGGTGCAATTCACTCGAATAAACTCAGCAGGAAAAGGAAAAGATAGAACAGGCCTGTGCCTGGGATTGAGCTAATTGCTCCACACTCGTCTTTGCAGCACAAAACAGTCATTCTAGGCTGTCATTATCTCTTCTTTGTAGTGTCTCGGGGATCATTTGATTAAATAAAAGCACATGCACCCTGTGCTGAAAATAGAAGAAAGAGCTGATTCCACACATGGCTTATTGTAAACACATAAGCAATGTCTTTCACTCCCTATTTCAGTGTCTGGGTCTCATTTGGAAGGATTAGGTTGTACAAAGGTAATAAAATCCAGGATAACAAAAGCCAAGGATTATTTGTACCTATCAGGGAAGGGGATTGGTTTAACTGTGTTCCCTTAGTCTCAAATTAAGTCTAAACAGATTTTTTTTTATTTTGATCTATTTTTAAATCAAGATCTAGAAAAATAAAATATCTCATTGTTAGTGATCCATATTTTCAAGGAATGGAATTACTAAACTTTTTAACTAGAACTGGAATATAGAAATGCTCCCAATTTAGATGTGAGATTCTATGACTTCACCACCTTACTAGCAGACATTAAACTATAGTTTATTATAAAGTGAATAACATATGCTGGGGTTATTACCACCCACCTACTCTAACTTCCTCTAATCCCTTGATTAGCCTTTCTTGATAATCTATAACCAAGGATACATTTCACCTAAGTGACAGGCAAAGTATTTTGAAAACTTCTGTACCAATTAATTTCTTTTGTTGTACCATGAATTTCTTAGTCTCTGTCAAAAAAAGGGAAATATAGGTGGGTGGAGGTGGAAATCATGGATTAGGTCTCAGCAACTCTAGATTCAAATCTCAGCCTTGCCAATCTCTAGTCATTTGGCTTTGAGTGGGGTACTTATCTTCTCTATGCCTCAGTTTATTTACCTTAAAATAAGATTCCTGTCATGAAAAACACTGGAGTGTGAAAACAGCAGCATGTAATAGCTGCACAATAAATGTTCCTTTCTTTCTGTGTGATTTAATCCACCTTTCCGACTGCCCTAATCCAGTCTTCTCTGTTGATGTTATTAAGACTGACGACTCTAATCTCATCATAATACTATTGTTAAGAAACTTTCTTTAACTGCTCCAGAAGACCTGTAATATAAACTTTCAGTCCCACCATGATAACTTCCCCCCAGGAGTTCCTGTTCAGCTGTATCTGTCTTAATCCATCTTTTGCTACTCTTGGTCTTGGTAGTGAAGGGATCTTTGAGTTACTTTTTCATAGCAAAGGCAGGAAAGGGAGGTGTCATGTGGGACAAAATTTCCCTATTAGTTTAGAGATACTTCTTTAATCATTACAAAAGATTTACATGTGGGATGCAGGGTTAATATGATCTTATTTATTGCCTATTCATATCACATTTATTTTTCTGAAAGCAAATCACTATTCCGACCTTTTGAAGCAGCAGACTTGGAAACAATTATTCTTTTCATGATTTCTCTTGCTATAGTTATTTTCTCTGATACACCTATTAACAAAAACCTGAAATCACTTAATTAGGCTCTGTTACTATATAATCTCTGGGCTTCATTTCCTTGACCACTGCAGCATCATTCTACTAAAGAAAATAGTGGCTGGAAATTTAGAGTTGCATTGACATTTATCTTCATTGTGCTATAAGACATTTTCTGACAGTGACTTGAGAAGCAAATACAAATTTTCTCAAATAATGTTTTCTGAAGAGTAATTCAAACTGCTGATCAAAATGAGGGGTTGAGAATGGTACGAACCTTCCCCGTACAGCTCTGATCATTCATTTCCATCCAGACGTGCGGCAGGCCAGCTCTTCCTGTCCTGGGCTTCTGCAAAGCAGAGCTTCAGAGTCCTTATTGCAAAAATGCACAAGTAAGTTCAACCATTCAGTTCATTTATTTTTTTCTGAGCTTGCATGAGCTGTGATTTCTGAGAGCCAACTTGCTGTACTGAAAATCCATTCCCTATACTAACCTATTTTGTACATAGGAAAAGGAATTGTAATCTTAATTTTTTTTCAAGGAATAATATAACTAACACTTTCTTTAAATTGCCAGCTCATTTGTTCTAAAATCTTACTAAAGATACCTGTTATGGACTAATTGCTTCATGCTTTGAAATCTGTATTGTTAACTGGTGTCTTGATATTCTTTATTAATTATGAACTTGGATGAATATTCTTATGAAAGTGGATCCTAAACTTTGGATGGGTGAGAATCACATTGGGCATGTGCTGAAATACAGACACGGCTCTACTCCATAAGAACTGAGTCACATCTCAGAGAATCATGCAATTCCAGCAAATTGACTGCTAGAATTTGAGAACAACTACCTTACAAGTTCAAGGATTATTCTTTCCTTTTAAGGGCTTTGTTTTTGTTCTTTGCTTTGAAGAACTAGGTTGGATTTTTTCTTTTTAGTCTTCTTGCCTTTTTTCTTGTCCCCCTCAACAAGACTTCTAATTCAACAAGGACCTAGTTGAGAGCATTACCTTAGAAAACTAAGTACCAACTGCAATATGCAAATTTTATTGAATGTTATTTTGGATTTGTTTAATACTCTTTGCCCTTTAGGTGCTCAATAAGTGATTTTGGTGGACTATCAACACTTCAATAAATATGTGTTATTTAGATATATTTATGAGAAAAATAACAAAGGAAGAAAAGAAGCACAGCTTTTCATAATTGTTCAGTAGGGTCCTGCTTCTCTTTTTAAATACCCTAGATATCTAGAGCAATATGTTTCCTAATCAGAACTAAAAAAGGACTTTAAATAGTATAAATAATATTAATGTTAATTTTTACAATTGTATTAATAGTTATTAGAACATAGAGAAGCCAGTGTGCATGCTCCACATAACTTTCAAGCAAGGATTCTCACACTTGAGTGTGTATCAGAATCACCTGGCGGACTGGTTAAACCAGAATGCCTGGCTCCACTCCCAGAGTTTCTGATGCTGTTAGTCTGGATGGGGTCAGAGGATTCTAGTTTCTAAAAAGTTCCCAGGTGACATCAATGCCACTGGTCTGTGGACCACATATTTGAGAGATTTACTGTACAGAGGAAGGAAACTTTTTAAACAGAGCAGCAAGTGACTCCGAAGATACCTTGGAGAGCATCAGAATTCCATAGTTTGCAAAGTTTCTTTTTGCTGTGGTATTCTGCCCATCCTCACGCCTTCAATGAGCTCCCCAGAACTTTGATTTTACAAGTAAGTAAGAGTAATAAATGACTATCTTGAGCAAGCTAAATCTTCATTGTTGATGGAGTGTACTTCTTTCTCTGTAGGCCCCTGAACACACAACCTCCCTCCACCCGTAGATACACACAGAAAAGGGTTGTTAGTACACTTGGGGCCCTGGAGTACAGTCTTGACAAATCAAAGATAAGAAAATTGAGTCCCAGAGAGAGAGATAAACATGCCCAAGTTATATAGCCAGAAATTACTAGGAATATGTGAGTGAACATTTATGTTCCATGCTTCTCTCTTCTGCTTTTGATAGCCTATGTTTATATCTTTTACCTTTACCTGTAATTTTATTTCAAGTCTCACTTCTTCACGCATAGACTGAATAAATTTAACAGTTTCATGACTATGCAGTTGCTCAATAAAATCTACAGTTGAATTATGGAGTTTCTTTGTAGAGAAGTACCATTTTGAACAAAAATTATTGAAGAAGAAAACATCACTGAAAAAATATCTGATTAGAATATCTCTGAAACTTTTTTATTTCTTCTTCTCAGCCTTATGCACAGGTCCCCATAATTACCATACCCATTAGCCCTGTTTTTATGAAGAAATGTTCTCCTTCTTCCTCCCACTTAGCTCCCCAAGTTGTTTTGGAAATGTTCTTCTGGGTTATAGAACAGCATTTCACAGCAACTAATAGCAGTAGGTAAAGTCTCTATTATGTTCATTTTATTTCTGTGAAAGCATAAAGGACCCCATGGAAAATGGAATCTTTTGTCCTCCTGTGAGCTTTACATGAGAATATGAACTTGACTTACAGAGTGAAAATGGCTTTTCTCCCCCTCACTCTGTAAGTCAAGTTCATGTTCTCATGTTAAAAAAAAATGATAGGCCGGGCGCGGTGGCTCACGCCTATAATCCCAGCACTTTGGGAGGCCGAGACGAGCGGATCATGAGGTCAGGAGATCAAGACCATCCTGGCTAACAAGGTGAAACCCCGTCTCTACTAAAAATACATTTAAAAAAAATTAGCTGGGTGTGGTGGCGGGCGCCTGTAGTCCCAGCTACACGGGAGGCTGAGGCAGGAGAATGGTGTGAACCCGGGAAGCGGAGCTTGCAGTGAGTGGAGATCACGCCACTGCACCCCAGCCTGGGCGATAGAGCAAGACTCCGTCTCAAAAAAAAAAAAAAAAAAAAAAAAGATAATAAAAAATAAAAAAATAAAAACCAGAAAACAAAACGAAAGGAGGATCAAGCAAGAAAAGCACTATTTTACACATGGCACTATTAAAGAAACTTACTTCGCCTTGCTAATTGAAGACACTGTGTAACCTAACTTGTACCCAACTACTATTTGACTGCTTCTACAGAGCACATAGAAAAATGGCATTAAGTATATTCTTCAACAAGCTGAAATATTATAAATATGAACACATGTGGTCATATAATAGAAAAGTAAAAGGCAGTTTCATAAATTAGCCATGTGCTCACCACTTAACTGGAGAGTATCCTTTGAAAACATTTTGTTTAAATCATGATTACCTTTTAACCTATGAGAGAATCTCCACCCTAAACACTTGTATTGGGGAAGCTCAGGAATAAAGATGAGAAATATTGGGGTTCTAGTCACACATCTACCATTTATGAGCACAACCACTCTGAGTTCCATCAGTAAAATGGGGCTAAGAAGCCTTGCCTTCTGACCTCATGGGGTTTTTGTGGGAACCAAACGTTGTGATATAGACAAGTACATTTTTAAATTCTAAAGCTCTGTATTAGTTGGCAGCTATTAACTCCTTGATCTTTTCTAAAATAATTACTTCTTCTTGCTTGCTACAACATTTGTTTTCTTTGGTTCCTTCTTTGCTACTCATGTTCCTTAAAAAAGTTTCCAGTCCAAAGTTTAAAACCCGATTCCCTAGAGTCTGCTGTTAGAGGCAGTCTCAACAGCAGCAGAAGTGGTCAAACCAAGCAGTCATACACCAAAATCTACGACTGGATTATATAATAATAAGTTGCATGAAATCTTAGAACTAAAACAAAGACCTTAGCCATAACTGGGTGCAACAAATTCTAAACAATTACTTTCATCTGAGAAATCCTCTGTTCATCAAAATCCAATGTGGAAATTCAATATATGGAACAGACGGGAGCAGTGGGGCTCCAGCTGAAGAGGGCATGGAGTTCTGCAGAACTTGTAGGTGCTCCATGAATTCTCCTTTACACTTCAGATCACATTTGAATGCTGCTTTTGAAGCTCACAGGGATGAAGAGTGTGTAGACAAAGGTCTGCATTGATATGCATAGGGCAGAGCCACCAGGCAAGGTTCAAAATGTGCTGTGTTCAACAAGGCAGGAAAATATGCAATGGGATTTTCAAAGATTTTCATTGAAATGTTCAAGTATTAGAAGTATTATCTTTTGGAGAATGTAGTTTTCATTTTCCTAATAGAAGCACTGTGAAATGATGACGATAAAAATACCGATGGCGTTGCTCTGGTATGGAAAAAGGTAGGAAGTCAAAGTGGGAGGGAGAGTTATACAAAATAGACTGTAACTTTGTAACATTAATGTAGACAGGATTAGGTAGAAAGTAATGCTAATCCATAATTTAGAAGTGTACTTTGAGGTTGAGAGGAACGTCGAATTTCTTCATGAAATGACTATAAGTAGAAAAAATATGTTTGATAACATGAAAGAAACCATTTTTATAGTACTGCTTGATGTTGAATCCAGATTGAAGATGTTTTCACATTTAGTTACTTTCTATGGCTTGTTTTATGTCCTTTTTAGTTTAAAGAGATTATATGGCCATTTTTAGTAGACTTGCCAATTTTAATAAAAGTCTAAGCCAGGTGTGGTGGCTCATGCCTATAATCCCAGCACTTTGGGAGTCTGAGGCAGGAGGATCACTTGAAGCTAGGAGTTCAAAGCTGCAGTGAGCTATGATCACGCCACTGCACTCCAGCCTGGTCAAGCAAGCAAGACCCTTTCTCTAAAAACAAAACCAAACAAATGAAATGAAAATAAAAACTAAAAATTAGCTGGGTGCAGTGGTGCATGCCTGAGGCTGCTACTTGGGAGGCTGATATAGGAGGATCACTTGAGCCCAAGAGTTTGAGGTTATAGTCAGCTATGTCCACACCCCTGCGCTCCAGCCTGAGTGACAGAGCAAGACTCTGTTTCTAAACAAACAAACAAACAAGAATATTAAAAGTAATTAAAGAAAACAACGTTCAGATACTAAAATGTAAAATAAATCCAGAAACATACTTGCCAATATAAATCACAGTGTAACTTTAAACATTTTAAATATTTGTGATGAAAGTTTTAGGTATAAGCAAGACATCTTAGATGGGCGTATTGATTTTGTTTTCTATTTTGTGGTAACTTAAATTGTCCTTTAGTAATCTGAAGCTCAATAATCTCCAAATGTGGCAAGAAAGAAGTTTTTAAACTATCTGAATAGCACTTGCAACTAATCTTCCAATTAAAAACCACCCCTGAAATATGTTTATAACATAAACAAAGAGATCTTCAAAAACCACAAATAGTTTAAAAATTAAATACCACAGTATGAATGAGGCCTTTGATATTTCTAACATTTATTGTATATATATTTTGGTATAAGCCTATTTGGCACACATGCAAATATTCTCTGATATTCTTGAAGTATTTACATCGTGTAATCTTAAGAATTGAAAAGCTAGGCTGTATTTTGAACACTCAACTCTTTTACATAACAAATTTATCATGAGATGATAATTTCATAATTTATTAATTTTATAATTAACAAACAATAATTCATAATTATTTTAATTTTAAAAATTATAATTGTCTATCCTTTATTTTTTGAAGAATCATAACAGGAGAAAAGGTAATGCCAAAATGAGGTATTTGAGTTTAAAACACAATAACCTAACTCAATTTCATTTGCCAAAAGTTTCAGACCCAAAGTTTACGCCTATCAGACCTACACAGAAAATCACATCTTTGGAGAGGAATAGTCAGCATCACCTTGATTGAAGGGAGAGACCTCAAGGCCATGGATTCCAATGGGTTGAGCGATCCCTACGTGAAGTTCCGGCTTGGGCATCAGAAGTACAAGAGCAAGGTAACCATATCTCTGTTGTGTTCCTGTCAATATTTGGAAGGCGTTGATTGGTTAATAGCCCTGGTTTAGGAGATGAAACCACTAGATAATTTTTTAAATGCTTAACAAACTTTTTTAAACAACATGTCAGCAAACAAGACCAATAATTGTATAGCATTTTTTCATTCAGGTACTAGGTGACCTCACGTAAACTACTTGTCTGTGTCCCAATTTCTTCATCTACAACATAGGAATAATAGTTGGAACTATCTCCTGGCATAGCTCTGAGGATTAAAACAGTAACAGCCACCCAGAAAACACATAGTTCATGCCTAGCACATAAAGTACTCAGAGTGTGGCTTTTTTTTTTTTTCTTTTTTTTGATGGAGTCTCGCTCTGTCACCAGGCTGGAGCGTGGAGTGCAGTGGCACGATCTTGGCTCACTGCAACTTCCGCCTACTGGGTTCAAGCAATTCTTCTGTCTCAGCCTCCCGAGTAGCTGGGACTGCAGGTGTGCACCACCACGCCCAGCTAATTTTTGTATTCTTAGTAGAGACAGCATTTCACTATGTTGCCCAGGATGGTCTCAATCTCCTGACCTCGTGATCCACCCGCCTCGGCCTCCCAAGAGTGTAGCTTTTAACATTATTACAACTAGTGCTAATATCAGTATTACAAATAGCATTATTTTACATGCCATAAAAATCTTCATACATTACTCTTAGACACTTTATCCAACCTGAATTGTACCAATGCAAATAGCAAATTTTAAAATTTATTAGAACAAATTGCTTTGTCTCTCCATATCTTAGTTTTCCCATCTGTAAAAATGAGAGTTAAAATAATGCCTACCTAACAGAGTTACTGAGATTAAATGAATATACGTTAGTTATGCATTTAAAGGGCTTAGAATACTTCCTTGTCCATAATGACTCAGCAAATGAAAATAGCAGAAGAGGAAGAGTAACAACAGTAGTAAGAAAGATATCATATAGTATCAATTATATTAGCAGTAATAATATATTAAACAATAATATTAGTGATATAAGTAATAATGAATAAGGGTCTAGTACTCATAGCTATATTTTTGGCACATATCTTATGTATTAGTTCATTCTCACACTTCTATAAAGAACTACCTGAGACTGGGTAACTTATGAAGAAAAGAGGTTTAACTGACTCACAGTTCTGCAAGCTGTACAGGAAGCATGGCTGGGAGGCCTCAGGAAACTTACAATCATGGCAGAAGGCAAAGTGGAATCAAGCATGTCTTTCTATGGCAGAGCGAGAGAGAGTGAAAAGGGAAGCGCCACACACCTGTAAACAACCAGATGTTGTGAGAACGCATTCACTATCGTGAGAACAGCAAGGGAGAATCCAGCCCCATGATTCAGTCATCTCCCACTAGGCCCCTCCTCCAACATGTGGGGATTGCAATACAACATGAGATTTTGGTTGATACACAGAACCAAACCGTATCATCTTATCTCTGTTTTAATGAACTATGTCCTCTTTATTGGTCAGTTTTTACAGCTGTGATTCATAGACAGCTTAGGACAACTGATCATATCCATCTTGTATTAAAGATCACATTCCATTCCGATGGGCATTTATTCACCTTAGTGTCATAATTTCTATAGATTTTTGATAAACAGCCTGCTTAGGTCCCTTCCAGCCCAGGAAGTTTTCACTAGTACTTAAGGTAGTTTAGAAATATCACAGAGCCCATCATTAGCAGGCAGTGAGTACTGCTAGCAGGCTGGCTGGAGTGCCCACATGGAAAGGGAAGGCATTATATCTGACCTGAAGGAAATCATATAGGGAAGGCAATCCTCAAAGAGAAAAATGGAAATTTAGTCTGTTTAAGGCCAGATAAGTAAAGACAGACCACACCCCAAAATACCATAGGAGTTCATCTGAGCCTGATTATAAGACATTTAAATTATCATAGCCTTCATTCAGTGCCATTTTTTTTCTGCCATGGGGCTTAATAACATATATTAAAGTAGCTACTGATTCCAAAAATAGGTACCTATGACCACTTCTGTCTTGTCCTTTCTTAGTTAGCACCATTTCCATGTTCTACTAGGCTTCAAACATTACTTATTTTTATAGTTCTGCTCTTTAGGTATGAAATATGAAACCCAGCAATGGACATGTGTCTCTCTTTGCTCTTTCTTTCCTTGATCTATTGCTGATTAATTTCAGATTATGAACTTTAAAAATTGTGATTCATTTGCATTACCTTTGCATATAACATACTTCATTGCTTTCAAACTTTACATCTGAAGATCTGTCTGCCATACATTAAAAAGAGAAAAGGCCACTTCATGCCTTCCTGCTAAAAAGAAAGAACAAGGAAACAAATATGAATGTTGTTTAACCCAGTGGTGAATGGAATTTTAAAATTCCGTTCCTATCAATATAGGTTACTTTGTTCATTGATTCTACTGTACAAGATGACTTATCTGAATACTTGAAGTTACAGAATTACATTTCAGATATCTTTCTTGTATATGCAACACAAAGAGTATATCCACATATATGTATGCATACATATATACTCATGTATATTCATTTATTATTTCGCAAACATTTTTCGCATATGGTTTTGGGGGAAGAGTCCTGAAGCTTTTTTTTTTTTTTTTGAGACAGAGTCTCGCTCTGTCGCCAGGCTGGAGTGCAGTGGCACAATCTTGGCTCACTGCAACCTCCGCCTCCCAGGTTCAAGCAATTCTCCTGCCTCAGCCTCCCCAGTAGCTGGGACTACAGGCAAGTGCCATCATGCCCAGCTAAGTTTTGTACTTTTAATAGAGACGGGGTTGCACCATGTTGGCCAGAATGGTCTTGTTCTCTTGACCTCGTGATCCGCCTGCCTTGGCCTCACAAAGTGCTGGGATTACAGGCGTGAGTCACCGTACCCAGCTGAGTTCTGAAGCTTTAATCAAAGACTTTGAGTTAGTGTCTAAATGCTAAAACATACTGACCTTAGGTGTGTCACTTAAACTCTAGGTCTCAGCTTATCCATCTATAACATGAGATACTACATCAGTGCTGTAAGTCTAAGATAAAAGTTTGACCACCCAAAAGCTACTTGCTTTTTTGTCCTACTCTCACAGAAATTCACTGTGTGTTTTTCATGTACTCAAGTCAGGATTCCAATGTGTATGGCAAGTAAGAAAAAAAACACTCATCCTCTTTTATTATGAGATGACTGACTATGAGTTATATTTTAATGTATTAACTATGATTATGTAAAATATTGCTAGTATCCGAGTGAGCTATTTCTTTCATAGATTATTACCTCTTATACATAGTTTATATATCTTATCTGCTACTTAAGATAATCAAAGGATATCTTTTGATTTTCAGTACACATCCATTAAGGTCCATTCAGGTACTACTCAGTAAGGATGCTGGAGATCGAATGAGTCATTTCCATTATTTCTGTAATCTTTTTTTCAAATAGCACACAGCATGCTTTTCTAGATACTGTAGTACCAAAAGTTTGATTTAGTGTCTCAGGTTGAAGTTTTTTTTTTTTTTAAGCTGCTAGCAATATGACAATAATGATTTTTTTTTCCAGATTATGCCAAAAACGTTGAATCCTCAGTGGAGGGAACAATTTGATTTTCACCTTTATGAAGAAAGAGGAGGAATCATTGATATCACTGCATGGGACAAAGATGCTGGGAAAAGGGATGATTTTATTGGCAGGTTTGTGCAATTTGTAACTTTTGGTTCACCCCTAGAGCATTTTTCTTAAAAGAATATTTGCTGTAAGCCTGTTATTGTAAACGATCTTTACCGTTTTGAAGAAGGGAACTTTACCATGGTAGGGCAATGCTTGGATGAACTGAAAAATAGATTCAAAGATTGACCAGTAGGTGGCGGTTTTGACCAGTTGATGGACACAGGCTATCTGAATTTGATATCCTTGAATTTTCTCCAGATGTCAAAGTTATGGGAGTTGAAAAAGAGGAATTTCATTTGATATAAGATACATAAAGGAACAAAGAGCATATTCATAGTCTGTAAAGTGATCTAAGATAATATTTATTTTCATAAAGCATACTATCACCATAAAATACATTATTTTCTACAGCGCCCTACAAAGTAGACAATACTTGTAATCTCTTTGGAGTTCATAAATCCATAAAGAGTTCCCAAGTTTTAGTGTAGGAAGCATGTAAGTGAGGCAGATCCATGTTAATCTGATAACCCAGTAAAGAAAGGAGTATTTTGAGGCTTACATGACATTTTTCCACAAAGTCAGGGTTATTTTGAGTGACCACTTGAATCATAGGAATTGTTTCCTTATTTTAAAACCTATGTTTATATTTTTTGATAGTTATATATGTGTCTTTGAAGCAAAACACATTGAAACATGCCAATATTGAAATAAAGTGTGGTGTACCGAAAAATTTGTTAATTTTTAAAATTAAAAAAAAATTCTTTCCTCACTGTAGCTTACATGAAATTCCAAGTCTTATAAACATACAGCCTGAAAAAAACTTATACATCCTAAGAGTAAAATAAATTATACTCTGGAAAAGTAAGAACAGGAATCCAGTCCAACATATTTATCTCTTGATTTTTTTATGATGCAGTTATATATGTATCGTCTTCTTCATAGGATTATATAGTGAGCGATCAAAAATGAGCTTCAGACAGCCTTTACTATTTTACTTGTAAAGTGAACCTGGAAAACACCACCATAATCTAATGCAACATTACATTTCAAGCCTTTTTAAAGCACAGGCCTTTATTGCACATGTTTTTCCCTTAATTAAAACACTATTTTCAGAGTTTTCTTAAAGTTTTATCTTGTTCTCTTTGGGATATACCACATCTGTTAATACATTAAATGCATTTCATTATAATTATATATCTAAGATTCTGTCTCCCTCAATAGGCCATGAGCTCTTTCGAGCAGGTACTATGTAGCTATTCCTCAAATGATGAGTTCATTTTCTTTGGTTATAGTAACATTAGTTATATTTGGTGACCACAAGTTAATCAGAATGATGGGCATGTGTAACTTGCTACCTCTACCTTATTTCTTTGTATTCAAACTTTCTTATCTTGGTAAAATAATGAAGATTATGCTGTAAATATACTGTCTTCCTGTATTTCTAGGTATATATTACATTCCTTCATATCCCTTCTTCTATTTTTTTGTATAATGACAGATGTTCTTTTATATATTTTTTTCCTTTGGTAAGAATTTTCCAATTTAAAAACTGAAAATTTCTCAGGCCAATTGGGACTGATCATTTTCTTTTCCTCACTTAATAACATTATGAGTTCTTCAAGGGCAGACATGGTTGACAGAGAGGTGGACCTAACTATCTCACTTCACCTTGTTCCTAAAGGTTTTTCATATTTTGGCTAATTTTTGAGAAAACGTGACAAATTGCTGGATGGAAGATCAGAGGGATTGTTCCAGATACCTGTGGAGGCTTGAAAAAGAGAAGTCTATTTTCGGTCATATACCAAACTTAATTGCCTATGAAAGCAATTTAAGCCCAAAAGGCTAGAGTGAAATGAGCACAGGTATAGACAAGACAGCTCTGGAGTAGTGGTTTATACTGGTTTACACAATGAAAGGAATGAGTGTTGAATTTTGAGGTACTGAAAGATGGACAATAGAAACATGTTGCACACTCCTAAATTAGCAAGGTTGCCTTTTGCAGAAATAACTGTGATGCATCATCATTTCAAATCTTTTTGATATCCAGATAGCACTGAAAACTCTAGGTCTCTAACTTGACGCTTGTTAAATTGCTCTTTAAAAGCATCCTGCCACTGAAAAGCAACATATTATTATACCTAAGTATCAGGCAACTGTGTTTATTTATTTGAAACTTTCATGGAAACAGTGGAGATAATACAGATTATAATAGAATTACTTAATTCCTAGAATAGTTTCAAAGACAATTGACTTACTTTCCAATTAAATTTGAGTACTCCGGGTAAAGTAACAGTCATAAAACTGTCATCATAATCTTCTGTCCTCTTTTGCAAGCTCTCACTGCAACATTCTGTGTCTGTGTTAATTTTGAAAGTAGAGACTATTCTAGGAATTTGCTGGAGGCTTGTGAGTAAGTTTAAAGTTGGCCATAGAGGGTGATACTATTCCTTTGATGGCTAGTAACATTTTTTAAGGGTACTGTCTAAACTGAGTCCCAAATTTGAGAACACTTGTATGGATTACATTATCTATATAAACGAGTTTATTATGCTATGGTTTATAATTGTCTATTTTATTTTCCATTTTTGGTGATATATAATGATTTTTATAATATATTTTGTAAATGCAAACTCAATAACAGTTTGTTTGTTTCATAATATTTAATAAGAACAAGAGTGGCTATGAATGAAAGAGCCACTTGCAAATCTGGAGTGTCAAAGAGTTAAAACTATTTTAGTACTGAACTTTACCCACTTCCATTCTTTAGTTTTTGTTTTTGTTTTTGAGACAGGGTCTGGATCTGTCATCCAGGCTGGAGTGCAGTGGTGTGATCTCGGCTCACTGCAACCTCCACCTACTGGGCTCAAGCAATCCTCCCACCTCAGCCTCCCGAGTAGCTGGGACCACAGGCATGCACCACCATGCCTGGCTAATTTTTGTAATTTTGGTAGAGGCAGCGTTTTGCCATGCTGCCAAGGCTGGTCTCAAACACCTGAACTGAAACAATCCACTGGCGTCGGCCTCCTAAAGTGCTGGGATTAACAGGTGTGAGCCATTGCGCCCAGCTCCAACTTCCATTCTTACTTGAACTAATATAGTCAGGCATTTGCCCCTAGCAATCCACCAAAACTGCTCCTGTCAATGTCACCCAAGCCCACCACGTTGTTCAATTCAATGACCAGTTTTCAACCTTCGTCTAACCTGCCCCAGCAGCAGTGCTGTATTTAGCTGACCGCTTCCTTACTTTGAAACACATTTTTCACTTGCCTCCCAGGACAACGCATACTCCTTGTTTTTTTCTTACCTCACTGCATGCTCCTGCTTGTCTCCTTTGCAGGTGTTTCCTCATCCCCTCATGTAGTTCTGGAAAGCCTCAGAGCTCACTCTTTGGGCATCTTCTTCATCTGTACTGGCTCCCATGGTGACTTCATCCATTCACAAGAGCCCAGCTCCACTCCATAACTCTTCTGTGCATTCCAGATTCCTGTATTGCACTGCCTGCTTGATATCACTATGTGAAAGTCTAATAGGTTTCTCCAGTTTAGAATGTGCAAAGCTAAACTAACCTCCAGTCCCACACCTCTTTCTGACTTCTGCTCTTCCTTCAGGCTTCTCTTATTTGTCGCTAACACCAAAAATCGTGGAACCATGTTTGATTCCTTTCTTTCTCTCACTCTCATCAAATCAATCAGCAACCTGATAATTTTTCTTCAAAACATATTGAGGATTCTCGGCCTCTCATCATCTCTATCATTATCATTGTGGTCGAAGCCACCATCAACTTTCTTATGGACAATAGCAACAGCCTCCTGTTCTTCCTTCCACCCTTCCCCTCCCACAACAGTCTGTTTCCAATTAGCAGCCAGAGTAATATTTCTAAAACAAAAATGAAGTAACTTAACTCCTCTGTTCCAAACCCTTTAATTGTTTTGCATTGTAATCTAGGGAAAACCGAAGTCCCTTTAGTGGCCTATAAGACTTTGCACAACCTGGCCTTGTTGCTTGTCTACCATGAACTTCTGCTATTCTGCCTCTCCCCGTCCTTCACTCACTTTCAGCCAGCTGGCCTCTCTGCTGTTCCTCAAGGCATACCAGACACCCTCCCATCTCAGGACCTTTCCCTCTATCTAACTTTCTTCAGGGATCCACTCACCTGCCTTGCTTCTTCATCTTCTTTAGATCTGTGCACCAATGTCTCATCAGGGAGGTATCCATACCAAGCCTATTTAAAATTGAACCTGCTTGTCTTGGCATCCCATTCCGCTATTCTGCTCTGTTTTTCTCCATTAAAGCAGCCACCATATGGCAAACTATGCATCTCATTTATGTTATCATTTATTTTCCCTCATTAGAAGGTAAGCTCCACAAGGGCAGGGATTTTTTGAGTGTTTTGTTCACTGCAACATACTCCATACCTAAGCAAGTATCTGGCACCGAGCACACAGCAAATATTTCCTGGGTTTGAATATAAATCCCTGAAGCTTGATTTAACACTGGAAATTATGGCTCTTTGTCAGACAAATGCTGATCTGACACCAGGCATTAATTGAAAGACAATTAGAACAACATGACTTAGTTGAAGGTAAGAAAGTTTCAGTGTAATTGTGGAAAGATGATTGAATATAATGCAAAAGAGAATAATGAATTAGTTAAAGTATAAAAGTGTCTGAACAATCTTTATACTTCAGTAATAATAAATGGCCATGTTTGGGGAAAAAGTAGGCTGTACATTTACCAAGACACTTACTGTAACTTTTCATCATCATGATATCTACAGAGCTATCTGGTTGTAAAACTTTACACAAAAGTAAATTTACCATAAATGGAAAGAAACAATAATAATAATGCTTTACAACCTACAGGGCCCTATTATACACATTAGCTCAACACTCTGGGGTAGCAGGGATGGTTCATATTATACCAGTTTTGCAGATGCAAATAGTGAGGCTGAGGGCAGTGAAGAGGTTGCTCAGCCAGTGGGGTGATTGATCTGAGGCTCAAATCCAGAGTTTCCTTACTCTAAAGCCCATGCTTATTTCACCACACTCTTGTATTCAGCTTGTTGTCCCAGAGCCATGGGGTGCTCAGTAAAATGCCAAGTACTCGGTAAACCAACTTAGGTGATGCACACCATATTGCAAGTTTGAACGACAAATTTTACCTGTCACTGAACTACAGTTTTCAAGTGAAGGTGAAATAATGTTAATCTGCATGTAATTATTTAACTTTCTGATCACCTGCATTTTGGCAGGCAAGACGGACTGCCCCCTTTACGATAATCAGCTAATAAATCCCCATGATTGTTACACTTTTATGCAGAGCAGTAATCTGAACAAATTGACTGCTGACAGCTGCGGTAAATTGCCAAGAATGAGTGCTGTCAGAGAACAAGTTGTTTTTATGAACGTGCAGAATAAGTAAATCCTGTGTCATGCAATTTTATTCAGTTGGAGTTATTTGCAATCCAATATAGAAAGATTTACAGCATTATTTATTAGTGTGCAAAATGCTTGTTTATCTTTAAAGTGGTGTTGATTTGGGGTACATATATTTTAGGTTGGTGAATTGCTACTGACTTTGTTGCATTGTTCTAAGGGCCTGGGCATTTGGTGCTACCCATGACAACCAAATGCTACCAATGTAAACTTGAGTCAAGGGCTTAAGTTTAACAAAATTCTTATTAATGGTATATGATAAGAAAAAAGTATTCTGAACTGGTAAGTTCTGGGGGAAGAACAAATGCTTTCAAAATCTACAGCCATAAAAATAAATCTATGGCTCTCTCTACTGCTGAGGAGAAGAGAAAGTGAGCTGTTTAGATGCACACGAATGTGCGTTCAAGTTCAGTGTGGCAAATGAGGAAAATAGCCTTTGACTTTGGATAAAAACCAAACTAATGTTTTCTTAAGGTTGAAAGTCAATGCATTTGAGCATTTGACACTCCATAGATTCTGATTTGGAATGTTTTTTATTTGTGACACCAAAACTATAATGCTTCTTTTACTTTCTACATAAATAAGAGCAGGAGAAATCCTACTGCATTATTAATCTGAAAGCACAAGGACAGCTAGCCAGAAAATTCTAAAAGGAAGAGAGGATTTTTTAAAAAAATAAAATCATTGTATTTTACTATTTTTTTTAAACTAATGATTGAGTGAAATAGTTCATTAGGGACACAGGCAATATTTAAATAAAGAATGGAGTTTGTCATTGATTTTTGTATTGGTTTTTCATAAACTCAGCTTAAACAAAATATATTAGGATTTTAATCCCTTTTCTTCTGTGAGTTACTGTTTGTTCATCTGAAGATTTTCTCAGAAAGGCTGTACTCATTGTAATATTTTTAAAATAATTGGCAAAGTTCTCAAAGACAGTTTCCATACACTGCTGTAGGTACACTGTGTAGTTTACCTTCACGTCAGTGAATAGGGAATTATAGAAGTTTGCAGAAGTATACCCAGGTAAAGCAATCTCCCCAGAGACAGTTGAACAGTGACAACTTCTAACAACAGAAAGGCAATAACAGCATGTAGCGTTTTGTAATGTCAGAGAGAGAGTAAAAACCTTTGGAGAGTCATGGAACTTGAAAACACTTCAGCAGCTACATATGGAATCTTTTTAATGCAAACATTTCAAAGAGTCATGTATTATATTAATTTATAAGGTGTTATATTATGCGAATGTAAAGTAGTTGTCATATATTAAGAAATCTCAAAAAGCTTCATACATGTATTATTCAATTTGATAAAAATTAAGTAAACTTGTGCTTTTTAAAAGCCCCCCTTCATAGAGGAATGTCTTCCCATTCTGAGTGTTTTATGTTTAAATGTTTTGCTAGCCATGATGGCTTCAAAATCTCTTTAGTTAGTACTTTAAGGCGTAATATATACTTACACGTTCATTGTTGAAGAGAGCTGATGGAAATTTCCTCTTGATAATTTTGGATTGTTTTGGCAGATCCCTTGCCGGATCTGATTCTAGCACCATTGCTTTGTGAGCCATAACGGGGCTGACATAGAGCTCAAGTGGAGTAGAAGTGTCGGCTCGGCAGATTCTTGTTTATCATTGCTGTTCACTTGTGCTTGCTCAATTAGCGTTATCTTCTATCCACAGTTCCTTTGGTGGGATCTTTTAAAGCCAATTGTCCATTTTGTGAGGATTAGTTTAGTTAAAATTAGATTATATAATCTCTAAATCCACTTAATAGGTCATGTATGAACTGCAATTCAGGAAAGGCGAGTGAGCCCCGAAGGGTGCCACCGTCGACCCCTTCGTGTTAGCCATGCAGCTCCTATGCCTCCCTCAAAATACTTGAGGCCTGTGTGACTTAGCTGATGTATGAGCCACCTGTATTCATGTGAGTATTAGATATTGATGAGGCTTGATTTCTGTCTTATTTTTAAGGTAAAAAATAATTGCAAATGGTTCTAACATGTACTTTCTATACCCCAGGGGACTCAGACGAACACACCCAGGGTGCTAATCACAAGACTGTTTCATCTGGGAAGGAATGTTGTGGCTCACTGGTTCAGAGACAGCAGATGGAAAGGCAGGGGAGAAAAACGGTGATCAGAACGCTGAGATTTTTCTCCTTGAAGTTTTAGAGGATAACATCACCATATAAAGATGATGACTGTTCCTTTCACGTGCTTAAATAGTTCAAATGTATATCTTTTTTTTTTTTTTTTTTTTTTTAATGCAGAGAACTTCAAGCTCTGATATGGAAGTCAGGAAACATAGTTCAAGTTCTTGCTATCACTTAATTTTTCTAAGTCTTATTTTTTCCTCTCTCTGAGGTACCATCCCTGACAGTGAGAGTGAGAAAGAAAGAACATGAGGCAGGGACTACGAGGAAGCATTTGTAGAATGAGGGAAAGTAGCTCTAAAATTGATATGGTTTGGCTGTGTGTCTCCACCCAAATCTCATCTTGAATTGTGGCTCCCATAATTCCCATTGTTGTGGGAGGGACCCGGTGGAAGGTAATTGAATCATGGGGGTGGGTCTTTGCCATGCTGTCCTTGTTATAGTGAATTAGTCTCATGAGATCTGATGGTTTTATAAAGGGGAGTTCCCCTGAACATGCCTTCTTGCCTGCCAACATATAAGACATAACTTTGCTCCTCATTCACCTTCCACCATGATTGTGAGGCCTCCCCAGCCATGTGGAACTGTGAGTCAATTAAACCTGTTTCCTTTATAAATTACCCAGTGTTGGGTATGTTTTTATTAGCAGCATGAGAACAGACTAATACAAAAATCTCTTTTAGATTCGAGTCTGTTCTGGTTATTCTGTTGATTCATTAATTGATGAGTTGAATTTGATGCAGATCACTTGAATTTTCAAATATCAAACTAAGGCAAATGTGATAGTATAACTAGATAACACATTTACATAGCACTTTCAACTTTTCAAAATACTTTTTCATCCATGATTCCTGTGTTCTTACAATTCTTTGCAAAGAGAAGGCATGTTTTTTTTTAAATTTCCGTTCAATAAATGAGGAAAGCTGAAGTATGAAGAGTTTAAGTGACTTGCTTAATATCACAATACTAATGAATAATTGCGATTTATTAAAATTTCAGTTTTCTGAACCCCCAGCCATGGACTCTGAAGTCAAATAACTTTCTTCAAAGTAACACAGAATCTATGTTCATTCTGAAGTAACGATCTGAGAAACCTGAAGGTTTAGAAGGGGCTGAATCTCCAAATCTAAGCGGACCTAAGACATAAACACTTAATGAATAGTTAATGAATGAATTAATTAATGAGTGAGTGAAATAAGTATTGGGGAGAAGTCAAACCACTTTCTAGGAAGACAATATAGAAGTGGTAGAATGAGCACGTTACACACTAGCACTGGCTCTGCCACTGTCAAGAATTGTCACCAAGGGTAAATTATTGGCCTCTCTGAGCCTCCATTTCCTTGTCCATAGTACTTTAATACTTACAGTGCACCAGCTGTATTCCAGTTGCTGTGCCATATGCTGAGAATAAGACATTGTTCCTGCCCTCGAGGCATTTCAGGGTACTGAGAAAGACAGCTCCAAGTTATTTCAATGAGAATTGGTAAAAATTAGACATGCAAAGATGAGATACATCATCTCAGGCTGAGGGCATGCCTTGTCCAAACATAAAGAAACAGGTGCATTCTAATATGGATGTTGGGAGGATTATAAGGCTTCTGGAATGATAAGTTGTAAGAGAGAATGCATTAGCAAGTGACACATAAGCTGATGGTAATTCATGGAGGGTACTGTTGTCTGGCTAAAGATATATTGTAAATAGTACAAAGCCAGGGAGGGACATGGTCAAGTTTGTGTTGTAGACATCCATACGGAGAGGGTTGGACTGTAGCAATGGTTTTTGCCTTGGGCTAGTTTCTCGAGAAAAATGGAGCATGAGGCAGTGATTGAGTGCTGGTACTTTATTAGGAGGTACCATCCCAGACAGTGAGAGTGAGAAAGAAAGAACTAGGGAATGAAAGCAATGAAACTAGCAATGAAAGGAAGTATGTTCATGGGTTGGTCACTGTTTCTGGTATTTCAGAGATATAGCTGGCTGCTTAGCAGGTGCATCCATATGGCCACATGTGCACAGGCCATGTGGAGAATTACGTTTTGGCACAGTTTGTGAAAGGGAAGAGGAGTGGGACATTGTCTTCCCATCTCCTATTACACTGATCACAGTTCACCCTACAAGGAGATAACTTCTGCATTGTTTCATGCAGCTTCCTTGGCAGTTGATCTGGGAGCCAGATACAATCTTCACAGTGCAGAAGTGCAGAAGTGCAGAAGTGGCTTTAGAAGTGCAGAAGTGACTTTGGAAGTCAGAAACTCAAAGTATATGGCAGCTAGGCCTGAATGCACCTTGGCAGAAAAGGGGAGTGCCTAGCTCTTTTGGGATAGTGAAAGATCAGCCAGCCCTAGGTGGGAGACCCATGAGCACCCAAGCATGGGTTTGGGATGAAGAGCAGCCCTTTGGGAGGCACAGCCATAGAAGCAGCTGAGGCAAAGCGAACAGCTGAGGAGTCAGGAGACCATGGCTCCTGGAGAGCCTAGGGAGCTATATAAGCTGTGTCAGGTAAGTTTTCAAACCACAGATACCAACCCTCAATAAAAAACAGATGTCAGGGGAGCTGCTCTGTGAACCAAAGAGGATAGTCTACACCCCTTTTACCCACACTGCCACCCATAGTGGCCTCTGAGGCACACACCCTACTGCTCTTTGCAATACAGTCTGAAATTAGATGAGATGAGATGAGATGAGATGCCTTCTTACACCAACATTCAGAAGTTTTTTTAGCAATACATCTGAGGAATAATATTTCACTGCCTATAAGATAATTTTGTTTTCTTAGCTTTTTGATTTGTGGAATTGCAAAGAAAGGAAGATGCAGCAAATGTAAACATAGAGCTACAACAAATTGTGGAATTTGAGGGTTTGAGAATTTAAAGTTCATCTGCACATGAGAAAACTGAAATTCAAGAGGATAAGTTATCTTGAAAGAGGTCACATGACTAATTAATGTAAGACTGAGGTCTAGAACCAAGGGAATCTGACTCCCAAACCCGAGATCTTTTCTCTGTGTATGTATCTGTGAACTTATGTTTGGAGTTCATAAATTTGTTTTGATGCTTTTTAGATTTTGCGTTTTTATCTTGATAACATTATAAAACCATTACTGTATGCCTATCCTGAACCATCTGGATGGCCACTTATTACTTCTATATTCAAACAGTAGTGAAACCTCCCTTTGTTCAGGACATAACAGTACCAGTGAGCCAAATACAGAAGAATCTACCCCATAGCAATTAGTACTGTGTTCACATTGCACTAGACTATGTTGTAAGAGTTCCATCCTTGAACATATTTGTTCAAAAGTTATGTGAGAGTAGCAAATGCTTTTTCCCCACCCAATTCCAGCAACAATTTGATTTGATACCCATCAGTGAAGCTTTAAGTTTATCCTCAAGCTAACAAGAAAACTTTGCTTAGTTCTAGCTGATACTTCATTTAAAATGGCATCTTACTCTCGAGTAGAATATTTAGATAAATAAGAGATCCGAATAACCTTAACTAGCACAAAGAACCTTAAAGTCATTAAATACTCTCTTGTCTGATATATTTATGAAAACGGACATTCTCTACATTGGAATTATTAAAGTCAAAATTCTGAAACACTGAATATAGCACAGGACCTGAGATAAACTATTTCTATGAGTACACCCAATACTAAAATTTTAGTTGTTACAGAAAAGCATAATATTCCCTATAAATTTATATTGTTAATTTAAATTTATTAGTTTCATAGTTTCAAAATTCAATTTATAATTTTTCTTAATCATCATATAAGAACAATAACTTATAGCCTTCTTCTCTGGTTTATATATATTTTTAAAGCATAAAAATAACATATTTTCATACTTGGAAACTGAGATAATTCTTTCTGTTAAAAATAAGTCCAGGCACAAAGAGGGGAACAACAGACACTGGGGTCTCCTTGAGGGCAGAGTTTGGGAGGAGGGAGAAGATCAGAAAAAGTAACTATTGAGTACTAGGCTTAGTACCTGGGTGACAAAATAATCTATACAACAAGACCCTGTGACAGGAGAGTTTACCTATATTACAAACCTGTACATGTGCCCACCAAAACCTAAAATAAAAGTTTGAGGGAAAAAAGTCAGCTGGGTGTGGTGGCTCATGCCTGTAATCCCAGCACTTTGGGAGGCCAAGGTGGGTGGATCATTTGAGGTCAGGAATTTGACACTAACCTGGTCAACATGGTGAAACCCTAGCTCTACTAAAAATACATTAAAAAAAAAAAAAAAAAAAAAAGTCAGGTAAGCGTGGCGGTGGGCACCTGTAATCCCAGTTATTTGGGAGGCTGAGACACGAGAATCACTTGAACCCAGGAGACAGAGGTTACAGTGAATTGAGATCATGCCACTGCACTCCAGCCTGGGCGACAGTATAAGACTCTGTCTCAAAAAGTCTAGGGCTGGGTGTGGTGGCTCGTTCAGCACTTTAGAATGCTGAACCGGGTGGATTGCTTGAGCCCAGGAGTTCAAGAGCAGCCTGGGCAACATGACAAAACTCCATCTCTACAAAACATACAAAAAAAAAAAAAATCAGCCAGGCCTGGTGGCACGTACCTGTAGTCCCAGCCACCTGGAGGCTGAGGTGGGAAGAATCACCCGAGCTCGGGAGGTCAATGCTGCAGTGGGCCATGATCATGATCGCACCACTGCACTCCAACCTAGGCAACAGAGTAAGACCTGGTCTCGAAAAAATTAAAATAAAAATTAAAAAGCCCAGATATTACCCAGTTTGAGAAGCACTGCTAACAGTGCTTCTTCCTGGGATGCATGATTACTTAGAGTGGTGGAGAAAAGCCTAGATCTTGGATTCCAGAGTCCTAGGTTCAAGTGGACTCCGCTAATAACTAACCATATGTCTCACCTCCTTCACGTACCCTCCCTGGCCCTCAGTTTTCTCAATGGTAAATTAAGGAGACGGCAAGAATCACGAATCCTTCTGCCTACTGGAGCAAGGTAGAATAATTAAGTGAAATAGGCCAGTATGGGGAACAGTAACTAATTCAGAGGACATTTACCTTGTATTTAAAAATATTTATATTCAAAACTTTTTTAGCACAAGCAAAACAACAAATCTATGGATCAGATTCCATCTGAAAACTGCCAGTTTGCAAAGCCTAACTTATATAATCTTGAGAGCAGCTTCCCCACCCTTAAAGCATTAAATGCAATGACTAATATAAATTAAGAGAAACCAACATCTATATGATCAGTACAAAGTGGTGGTGGGCATAGAAGAAAATCCTTCAGAAGACATCAATGTGTTTTAGTGTTTTAAGAGTGCCGCAGCTTCATATAAAAAAGGAAGGGACCGGGAAATGCATGATCAAAGTGAGTGGAAAAAAAAGAAACAACAAAGTAAGCGAAAGACTTTTTTTGGTTCCAACTGTATCCAACCAAAAATATTGCCTGAATTATAGTCTCTCGTCAATTCTCTAGTATTATACTCTCTATCCAAGTCAGAGTTACAAACTGTGGGCCCAGCAGTGTGTCAGGTGCTGGAAAGATCTCTAAAGGTAATACCTTTTTTTTTTTTTTTTTTAGAGAATGTGTTTGAATGGTTGTTTTCCACTGTAAAAATTTTTAACCTCAATTTGTTCCAGGTGTTATTGATAAGAACTTAATTCCAATTAAAATTAAAATATGAGATAAGGGATGTGATATGTTTTTTCACCCTTCAGAGTTTGAGGAGACAGCACAAGAGTACCTTGGAATGGGTATTGTGATAGCAGAAACAGTGCAGTTATTTGACATATATTCCAACTTCAGGAAGATGTTTCCAGACTTGTACAGACTCTAATCTCTCAATTTCTCAATAGTTAGCATTTAGTACACACGGACTTTCTGCCACTGACCAGGGCATTGCTTATTGTTTTCCTTTCTTACATCAATATTCCTCTTCCTCCCATTTGTATCTAGTCCCAGACATCCCTCCTATTAACCAATAGGCAAAAATAAAAGGCCTATTGAAATATTGGACTTCGGTTCAATATCTGCGATCACTCTTGCTAAAGAGATGTTTGAACTCAACTATAAGCTTTGAAGCACTGTCCATAGGAGTTTAGTTTAAAAGCAGAACCATAAATACCAAATAGAGTGAGGAATAAGAAACAGCAAGAGTTTAATCTGTCTCTGACCACCCAGTTTATGGTAGGTTACCACATTTATTCTTATAATTGGCTATTTCCTGTTTTAAATGCCTTTTACTCGTGCCTGCCACGTTTCTCAGTTTATTAGCCTTGTGGTCACCACATTACCTTTCTCTTCAAAATCAATTGACATTTTTATGAAAAGCGTTTTCAAGGTATTAGCTCTGAGAGAGTGGCATACAGAACATGCACTGCCACATTAGAAAGTCCCTCTTAGCACAACTCAGGTGCATAACACTCGAGCTATTATGTTTTAAGGAGATTTATGTGTTTTTATTTAGATTTATACAGTGTACTGTGAATATATTGGCATGATTTTAAAAAGTAAAACGTATGGCATCACAATGGTACATATTCTATTCACCGCTTAATAACATTTATGAATGAGGGGGAAACATCCTTTTTTTAAAAGTAACACAAACATTCAGAATTTTGGTAGTTGGTCTCTCTAGATAGCTCACATCATTTTTCTATAAGCAAAGCCCCAGTGACCTAATTCCTTAGGCCACCTAGAGATAGAAAGTCCTTACCACTTTATGAATACCATGACAGTGAGTAATAGTAGAATTTCAGATTAGCATAGTTTTTGTATCTTACAGGAAATAAACAATTACAGACCCTATGATAATCAGGGTCTGAATTTTGTTAAGAAAGTCAGCTGACTTGAAAGGTGTTTTCTTCCAGTGGTCCAAATAATATTTCTATTGATTTATTTTTCATAGAGCTCTGAACAGCTGTTTGATATGGCAAAAAAAAAAAAAAAAAAAAAAAAAAACCCCAAAAAACAAAAAAGGCCACTTGCTGATTCAAAACATTTGTCTCTAGGTGCCAGGTCGACCTGTCAGCCCTCAGTAGGGAACAGACGCACAAGCTGGAGTTGCAGCTGGAAGAGGGTGAGGGACACCTGGTGCTGCTGGTCACTCTGACAGCATCAGCCACAGTCAGCATCTCTGACCTCTCCGTCAACTCCCTGGAGGACCAGAAGGAACGAGAGGAGATATTAAAGAGATATGTACGTATGTAACCCTCCTCCTTCTAGAGTCACATGTGACTAGAAGAGGTTGTAAACAATTTACCAGGAGGGACAGAAGTACTTCTGAGAAGCTGTCTGATGGAAGAATTGGCACAAGTAAAAAGCAGAGTGAAAATAAATGCCACCCAGACCTTTGCAGAAGCACTTGCATTACCCACCCATGTCTAGAGACTTGATCTTCTCTAGAATCTCTTCCAGAGCAAATTCTGGATTCTGAGATTTTACTCAATGATTTTATCATGCAGGGATGCTGCCCATAAAGGAAGGCCAGGTTTACATAACATGACTTTAAAATTAATTTATTGATTCTTTGTAGCTGCAATTAAAATTTCTTTGTCTTTCCAAGTTTGAGATGGAGTTAATGGTACTTACGGTAATTAGTACCTTGGTAACTAAAGAGTATTCACAGGAGTGATTTTTATTTTCAGCTGCTCAGGAAAGCCTCACTTCATTCCTTTATTTTTTTTAAGTGAATGTGAAATCGAATTAAAGGAAGGCTCCTTCTTTTTGATCGAATGTGGAACGATAGTATGGAATAGTGAATCACTAAAATGACTACCCTACTCAAATTTTACCAAACTGAAATATTCACAACCAAATCTTACTATTTCCCAGCATCCTCCCACTGGACATTTCCCATCATGTAGTTTTCTTGAATCAACAGAGAGGGGAGCTCTTACTCCACCATTCTCTCTCAATGGAGGTTTGAAAAAGTAAATGCCTTAGTACCCATGAAGCTGGGAAAAAAGCTTTTCCACTTAAAATGACAAAGCTTGTATTGTACAGTGCCGCCAGGTGTTTAGAAGGCTCCTCTAGACACTCAGCCATGAAACCAAGCTCCGACTAACAAAGAACCACTTTTTTTTTGGACTTTAAAATATTCCTATTTGCTGACTGACATCCTTTCAATAACTGAATTTAATAAAGATGTACCTTATCAGGCTGTGCAGATAACATGAAGTGCTGGTACTAATGCTCTACAATATTCTTCAAACAGATTAGCAGGATGTGCGCTTCAGCAAATTTATTCTGGCTATCTCCACTGAATCAGCTGTCTGCTAATGCTTGTACAACTCATCCACCAATGGTGTTATCATAAACAGTTTAATAGAGGTGACTTAGCAAGGCTAAATAGTATATATTTTTAAACTACCTAAGAGCCTAAGATATTGTGTGACATCTTCTAATATATAATTGCAATTATGAAGATTATTTTACATTGTGGTATCCACCAAAACATATTCTTCTGTTACCAGAAGTGAGCCTCATGAATTACAACAATTTTAATGGAGTTAATCAGTATATTAATATAAAAATTCTTCTAGGCATTATAATACTATAGTTGATGGATTAATATTTTGATATTATCCCATATATTAAAGGATATTGCTGCCTAGGTAATTAGAAGTAATCCACCTATTATTAATTTTTTTTCTTTTTACTGGATGACTGAATGGCAACTGCCCATTTCCATTCAGAATTTGAGTATTTGTTTCCATGTCTTTTTTCAATAAAATGTAAAATATTATGCAGACGTTTGACTTAATTCTCACATTGTATTCTGCTCAATATATTAAAAAACGAACCATGTTTAAACATACTTTTTTTTCAGCCTTGAATTTCAGGCAGAGGCCTATACCTCCCTCTAGAGACATACCTGCTACTAAGCCACTATGTGCAACATAGCACATCTGTTATATTTACTCATAGCCATGAAAGGACAAAGACCTATGGATTAGGCTTCAGTGTGTTTCCTTTTTATTACAAGGATCATGAAATGAATGAATGAATGGCATATCACATCTGAAATATCATTCGTTTTGGAGAAACATATAATGGAGGTTGTTTGGAGAATTATTTCTATATTTTCCTGCAAGAACATGTGTATTTTTAAAAGTTGAGGTCAAACTTAGGAGCTTGACACTGGTCACTGTCAGGGGAGCAGATTAATTGCCACCACTCTGATATGAAGCAGCCCTACACAAAGCCCTCCATTGCTGCTGTTTAGCTGTTCATTGCTGAGGATTGAAGCCCCACAAAGTAAACAAACATCACTCTGTGAGCCATTTTTTGATCACCACATTCTGAGAAGATGGCTAATTCCATTTTTTTTTTTCTTTCCTCTTTTAGGGGGAGGAAATGAGGGAAGGTCAATAGGGGGCGGGTAGTAATGGGTAGTAGACCAAGAGCAATTGTATGACCTTTTCAGAACGGGTATGCTGAACCCTTGCTCCCCCTTGTCACAGTTTAAAAACCAGAGGAGCTAGTTTAGAGAAGAAGTTGTTAGCATTCCATTTTTATTATGACATTTCACAGTCATCTGATTTAATGTCCCTTGACCGGATTGTCCACCGTGAGACGATGGGCTTGAAATGTTATTTAGAGCATTGATAAAAGGTGAGCGGTTCTAAGATGACAGCGAGTCATAAGGCTGGTGGTGTGACATTAATTTTCTCCATAACAGAGATGGAATAAGACGTCACGGTGACAAGCTGTCAATCAGCTCTGGCCCCTCAGAGCATCTCGATGCCATAGGATGGGGTATTGCCTCTCCCGTAATAGAGCTGAACTGAGATGCTCTCCCTGACAGCTGCTGCAGTCATAGAGAAAATATATTATACAGCCTTTCATTAAAAAAATAAAGAGGACTCCTCTCCAGAGCATTTCAATCTTTTCCCATCTATTGAGGGCTGAAAGGATTCACAGCAAATCATAGATTCCTCTGCTATGGAAATTTCTGGCTTCAGAAGCCATCCGGGTTTTTAGGTCTTCTAAAATAACCATAAATAGCAAGGCAGGAATACCTCTTGATGAAGTTACATTTTTAAACCAATGTATTTATTTATTACTTCTTATTATAATCGATGTGTCACTGGCCTTAACCGTTGAAATTTGCAATATATTATGGAGTGTCAGCTGACTTGGGGAAATGAAACCTTCAAACAATAATTACTACTCCAAATGGGAAGCAGAGGATCAGAGCCAAAGCACCTGAAGACAATATGTCTATGGAATGAGGCTACCAATGTGAAATGATTCTCAGACATAAGGACTGATTATATTTGTTTTAGTCAAAATAGAACTTGATTTAAATTGCCTCTGAAAATTAAAGTATAGAAACCTTTTTTTTTGATAAAACTGTTCCCCATCATTAGGGTCAGAGACTTATCTGATTTACAACATTGTGTAAGCTCTGAGACAAGAAACTTTCCAAACTTGCTGTTACTGTAGGAACACAACATGCCTACAAACCTCTGAATTATACCCTGCTGTCTAATGCCCCCACGGTGAAACCCTTCAGTTACAGGAATTTAAATGGAGAGAGAAGTGCATTTTTACTGAACCTTGTCACCTGGGTATTTTAAATAGATTTTTGGTGATAAATAACTGTTTAAAAACAATAAAAGATTAAGTTAATCCTCATCTAAACACTCTTATAAAAAGTTAGGCTGTGAGATTACTCATATATCCACATTTCCTCCTCTCAGTATACCAAGGTCATAGTTTCAGTGTAAACAATGACTGGTCATACGGGACTGATAAAGTTCCTATCACAGTAAGCTTTTGCTTGTCAGTATTCTCACATTATTAATATGGTGATGGGAGTGCTTTTTACTCTAGTAACATTTTAATAGCTAACTTTATTATGCAAAAGTATGTTATGTTCTCTAATTATAAAACATTTTATAGATTATGAAAAAGAAGTACCTTTGATTTACTGAGTAGAAGTGCTGATCGCGTTGTAAGAAAAATGCTACGAAGTATAAATAAACAAATGCACATTAGCATTCTGTTGGTTCATTTTACTCTCAAAGTATTTGTGCCCATTAATTAGACTTCTGAATTATTGTATTGGTTTCCCTCTTTTAATTCCTTCAAGTGCTACACTTATAAAACACCACCGTTATTAATTTATGAAGTGAAATAGATTTTATCATTTGGATCCATTTTTTCTATTGAAGTTTCCATACTTCTGTACATACTAAAATAGCAAATAAAACTATAAATTTAAGAAAATTTTTTATTTTTAGTCATCAATTTATTTTTTAATTTATTTTTAGTCATCACTTTGATTGACTGTAGAAGATTGTATCTGTCTTTCACTTATGTAGAACTACAGTAGTCTTTTGAAATAAATACTAGAAAATAGTCTTTAGGTAATTTAATCCTCATCTAGCCCATGCAATTTCCAAAACTCACCAAGAGGAAAATAGTAGAAAAAAATAATTAACTTAATGTTGACCTTCTTACCCCTAAAGACTGAAGAGTGTTACATATCCAACAACGTGAGATTTAATATTGATAATTAGCCTGAGAGTGGTGGTTCATGCCTGTAATCCCAACACTTTGGGAGTCAAGGCTGGAGGATCACTTGAGGCCAGGAATCGGAGACTATCCTGGGTAACATAGCAAGACTTTTTCTATAGAATTTAAAATGTTTTTAAAAACAAATTAACCAAGTATGGTTGCACCAAAAATAAGCAAATATGCTAGTAGTTCCAGCCACTCAGGAGGCTGAAGTGGAAGGAATACTTGAGCCCAGAATTTGGAAGTTACAGTGAGCTATTATCACGCTACTGCACTCCAACCTGAGTTAGACCCTGTCTCTAAAAAAATAAAAATAAAAAAATTTTTAAAACCCCACTAATCTCCAAACCATTATATCTACAGATGAAAATATTTCTTGGAGTGGTTTGCTTGCTAGAGGAGATTGAAAAAAGGAAACAGACATATCTATTCCATAATTTATTGTTCACCATTTATTGATAATTATTTATGGGAGTAAATGTGTTTTTTTTTTTATTCTTTCAGAAAATCTAGTTATATAGTAACAATTATCCACATTGGGGTGTGTGTGTGTGTGTGTGTGTGTGTGTGTGTGGTGTAGATTCATGATGGTGGAAGGGTAATTTATACTGAAGAAACACAAATGACACCTTGAACCCCTTATGCAGCATCAAAGTTTCCATTCTATACATACTAAAATGGCAAATAAAACTATAAATTTAAGAAAAATTACTCACTATTTTGAATTTATTTTATTTTTTTGAGTTGGAGTTTTGCCCTGTCGTCCAGGCTGGAGTGCAATGGCATGATCTTGGCTCACTGCAACCTCTGCCTCCTGGGTTCAAGCAATTCTCTGCCTCAGCCTCCCGAGTAGCTGGGATTACAGGTGCCCTCCACCATGCCTGGCTAATTTTTTTTTTGTATTTTTAGTAGAGATGGGGTTTTACCATCTTGGCCAAGCTGGTCTTGACCTCCTGACTTTGTGATCCATCAGCCTCAGCTTCCCAAAGTGCTGGAATTACAGGCGTGAGCCACCGCTCCCAGCCTGAATTTATTTTTAGTCATCAACTTGATTTATGTTAAAAGATTATGTATGTATTTTACTTATGTAGAACTACTTAAGTTCTTATGTAGAATTGCATAAGTCTTTTGAAATAAATACTAGAAAACAGTCTTTAGGTAATTTAATCCTCAGCTAGTGCATGCAATTTCCAAAACTCACCAAGAGGAAAATAGTAAAAAAATAATAATTAATGTTTAATGTTGATCTTCTTACCCCCAAAGTCTGAAGATAAACTAAAAAATGTAATGTTTTCTCAGCACACTCTTTAAGACTCCTTGGGACCTCCCTTTTCTAATACTGATGTTGGGGTCTTTCAGAGCCCATTGAGGATATTTCACAACCTGAAAGATGTGGGATTTCTCCAGGTGAAAGTCATCAGAGCGGAAGGGTTAATGGCTGCTGACGTCACTGGTAAGAGATGATGCAATTCTCCTATTGCTCAGATCAAGCAGCACACGAAGTCTACACCATTTAATAATTCAACTTTGCATTTCACCTGATGGATCATCAAAGTAAATAATTTAATGATTCAGGGTTGATCTTAGAAATATTTGCCAACCCCCTTATTTTTATAGTAACTCTGCTTTTTAAAGGCAGGGTAACGTATTAAAAATAAACACTAAAAAGCAAAATGATTTTTGAATTGTTGCCTTCTTCAAAGTTTAATCAATGTAGTAGAAATACTTCTTCCAGGTATTGTTATTTCCAGGTATTGAACCAGTGCTATACAGAATCAGCTTCCCTCATAGCATCAACACTTATAATTCAAACATGCATGAAATCTGTTGGATATTTCACTGAAAAGTTTAGATGCATAATACTCAATCATTTGGTATGAACTCTTGATATTTGGGTTGCTGATCCAACTCATTAGTCGTCCAAATTCCCTGGCACATCCCAGAGATAATTTTGGATCTAAACTAAGCCTCTAGATTGTTTGAAATTTCTTAAAGTAGGAAACAAGGCTATACAAATGTCCACATTAGTTTTGTCTCTTAAAGCTTCCTGATTTGCATAATGCTATTTCTGTAACATATTAACAAGCGGGCTGATGGCAATTATTTCATCAATTTCCAGAATTAAATCATTATTTTGAATTTATAACAATGTGACCATTCATTTATGATTTAATTTCATAAGGATTTGGGGGATGTTTATACTGTTCCTTAAATTATCCATCTTGAGTTAGACAATAAATAGGACTGGCTTGACCAATTTGTGCAAATTTCACTGTTTCTGAAGAAAATATCAATTTATCATTCTGGAAATATGCTTACCATTGTGAACATTCAGCCACATCATCCTAATGAGGTAACAAACTTATTTCACGGGAAGAAATGTACTTTTTCTACCATCCAAGGATCTGAAATCACTGTGCACTTCTTTAATTCATTCAACAGAATCAAAAACAAATAAAAGATAACATGTCTTCAAATGAAAATAGCAGATGTTTGTTCCAAAACTGCAATATTTTTATATTTTAATATTTGCCTATTAAGTGACCATGTGTGAGAAAATTTAAAATATTAGTTTACAGTTCCTTTAAAAAGGTAATTATCAACTCATTTGTAATCAAGAAGATGATAACAGTTGTCACATATTTTTTCAAAACAGGCATACCTGAAAATGGGAGAGTAGGTTGTTTGTAATATTTGCATATATGCTAATTTGGCTCCTTGTACAAAACAATTAATGTAAAATGTATACATTTTCCTATTTATGAAATTTCTTTCTAGTATGATTATAATCAAATTAATCTGGCACAATTATTTCTTTTAGAAAAATGCATGTACCATTTACTTCAAAAGCTTACATACCTGTCCATTATACAATTGGATAGAATTGTTTAAGTTTGTCTTCTCTTGGAGAGAAGCTGTCATTGATTTTCAAACTTCATGAATATGCAAACTAGATTAACCCAGTTGGCCTGTATGCCACTATGGAAGTTAAAATACATGTTCTCTCAAAGCTGGAAAAAAATAGAGATATTTCTCTCCTAATGGTTCTATGTAAATTGATGTGAATAACAATAGCCTTTCCCCTGGGGATTCAATGAGACGTAATTTTCATTTGATAAAATGAACATTAATTTGGGGAATACTAAATAACAGAGTCTCCATTTTTTCCTCCAGTTTTAGAGATATAAATCTAATGATTCCCCATTTCATGCTGACCTTATAATCTAATGTGCTCTGAATTGAACAAGAGAGATGTTGAACTATTCAGGGGCAAAAAGATAATTCAGTCTTTGACCTTGCTCACTCTTGGACCTTCTGTGGTCTTTACGACATTTGTGATGGTGGCAAAAATTGAAGACTATATATTTGAGTCAGAAATGTCTGAATATACTACCAATTTTAAAAATTATTTTTACTTTTGAAAAGGATACTTTATATATACACACATATATATAAATACACACACACACATACACACACACACATATATGTGTGTATCCTGATGCTTCCTTGTCTTTGTCATTAAATTTGGGACACAAGAAAGTTTTTTGTCTGCTTTCTCTCTTACTTGTTCAAAGAACTTTAAAGATATGATGTGCGTCTCAGTGGATAATAACAGTCAGGCTCTACAAGTTATTAGGCAATAGTTTGAAAAGAGGCAATTGACTAGCGCTGTCTTCAAATCCTCAAGTTAGCATCCATTTAGGAATTTTGTCGATGTAGAGGGGTGATTTTAAATCACTGGTAACTGTCTGTGCTAAGGCAAGAACATTTTCTGACATGGTACAAATGAGCCTGTTACTTATAAGATACACGGTTGGTTTCAGAACACTTTTTCTAAATAAGTCTAACGAGACAAATTTATATTTGACCAACTTAGCTCTATTTTTTAGATATTTTTTAATGATCTGAACATAAAGCTAAACTCCCATTGTTTCAGCAAAATATGTTAAATTATAATATTCCATCATTAGACATGAGCACAGGAAAGAAAGAGTCTATAGTGTTTTAAGTAGCCATCAATCTTACTACGGTTACAAAGAATTTTTCCCTTTCAAAATGTAAAATTTTTCTTTTGTTACAACACATTCATTGAGAAACATTGTGATACTGTATTAACTCTGTGTGAATAAAGAGCAATTGAGACTCTCTTTGAATGAGTGAGTATAAAGCACAAATTACTTTTTAATGAAACCCTCAATTCTTTCCCTTTCCACAAAAAGCCTATAGCCTTGTTCAGCTGAACACTACTACAGTAGGTCACTTCAGTTAAGCCCCTAATAAACTGTTGATGGTCGAGGGTAGTTTTTTCTTTGGTCTCAATAGCCCAGTGTTGGACAGTGCACTTCAAATCATTAAGGTTAATACAGATTTTAAAAAGAGATTAACTCTGGTGGTTAAGGCCTCCATTTACAACTCCCACACATACACATGCATTGAGCAAGGCACAAGAGTGGATTGAGATTTCAGTCAAATTGTGGGCATCTTTTCACAGCCTGAGAAAGTGGCACTGTGGTTTGAAAAGTTGGTCAGCTAAATTCTTCATAAGGGAAAAAGTTTGAGTCACTGAAAAATACTTCTCAGTACAACTTACTTACCTTTCAACTAACCAGTGAAAAGGTTAATGTCTCTCCGCACCATCAAAGCAAGACCTAGAGACTGGCCCTGCGTTCACTGGGGAAGATCTCTCTGCAGCTAGATCAAGTTTTCCTTAAAATTCTACAAATTGTGAGGAAAGGCCAGTGGGGTGGGGTGTGGGAGGGCGGCGGGGACGAAGAAATATTTTTTCTTTGGGTGGTAGGAAATAGTTTGTGTTATCATTTGTCTTTTTTAGCTTCTGATTATTCTTTTCCTTGAGCAGGGCCTAATTTCTGCCTCAACAGAACATTCCAAGTCTCCTATATTGAGTGATGCTTTCTTTGCAGAGTATTTAGACCTGGCCTATTGGTTCTTTCAAGTTCTAAGAGGAGAAGGAGAAAAGAGTTCTCCTCCGCCCCTCCCCTTCATTTCATTTTCCCCTGGGTTCTCGCTCTCTTTCTGTGTTTTTTTTTTTTTTTTTTTTTTTCTGAGCTCCTAAGGAAGAGGTCGTAGCTTCCCCAGGGAGACCAGCCACTCAGTTTCAGAAACAGCGATATGGGAGAACTGTGAAACCCTTCAAAAGATGTCCTACCTTTTCACTGTACTAAAAGGTACACTAATATAAAACTTCTCCACACCAGGTGAATTGATCTCTCAAATTAATGCGCCGTCTCCTTCAGGAAACAATAGAGGGAGAGGAAGAGAAAAAGGGTGGGGGGAGAGAGAGGGAGAGAGAGAGAGACAGAGAGAGAGAGAGAGAGAGAGAGAGAGAGAATTTTACAATTAACAGAATGTGTCACTGAAATAGTCCCTTTAAATGAGCGTATCTTTTTCTAAAACAAGGCTATGCATAAAGACTTGCGACTTGCCAGCCCCGTAGTCTGGAAACCTACTAGTTATTAAGAGAGATGTTTACTACCCCTTTATTTGCATAGACTTTTCCCATGTTTTTCTTTTGGAAAACTGTCTTCATTGTTGGAAAATATTTAAGTAACAAAACAGCAGAAAAAGACATGCTACAGTTTTTTTATCAGCTTCCGTGAGAGTCTTATTATCTTAAGAAATAACAGTTAGCAGCTCAGATTCATTAGCAGAGCTAAATTTAAGCCCCATTTGACAGGCTGCCTAGAAAACATTTTGTTTTGCTGTCTGTGGGCTTTAATTAAGATGTGTTCAATTTCAGTCCTCTTCAGTCTAGCTCCCGCCCCCCCCAACCCCCACCCCCAACTTGCTGTGTCACAGACCGGCGATCAGACACTTTTAGATGGTCCGGCCCATGACTTTGACCTTCTGCGCAGTCCGGCGTTCCCTGGGGAACCGTTCAACTCATGAGGTCTGATTTCACACTTCCAGGATGCCTCCGCTCTCTTAACAATGACAGGGAGACAAAGCCCTTTAGAGCAGGCCGCATGGGGACTTGTTTAAATTGGAAACCAGAGAGGAGTCAAGGAACAAGGTTATGGGCTACAGAATAGTGCTTTTAATAAAGAGCTCACAGCTCTGGCTCAGCTCAAAGAGGTCTACCTCTGTACAATTAATTGAGCCATTTATCTGGAGCATCTTAGGCCTCTACTTTCTCACAGAATTGCGTGGTAAATATCAGCTAAGAAGCAAATGAGATATGCATGAAATGAATTTTAACACTTTGATTACTGTGCCTCCAGTCTTCATTAAAAGTAAATTTATTTGTATTTCTGACCTCATTATCAGGAGGCTGCCTGCATTTTTATTGGTTCCTGTGATTTCCAGTTTGAGTGTGTCATGAAGGTATATTTTATACAAAGATTTGGATTTATTATTCTTGATATTTTCCCTGAACATTATGGGTCTATTCAGAGAAAGAAAATGAAAAGGCAGCTGTACAGAAAAAGGCAAGTCTGATCTTTGAAAGTTTTACATACAGTTGGAGAAATACCAAGCACATATACCTGACATAGACAAGATATTGTCCTTTAAAAAAATTAACTTTTGGTGGGTTACTCTAGCAAATAGCTTAAGACATATGCAGTTGTTACTTCAAGTGGCTATAGGATACAATTGCTCAATTGGAAGAAGTTGCTAAGTTGCTTTTTAAAATAGAATTGTGGCAGTTTGAATTAATAGCTTGTGCCTTTAATTGTCATCATCATATTTAATAAAATTGACAATGTCTGATAAATGCAGCCTTAGATATTACAATCATTCTTTAAAATTTATGTTGGAAGAAAATAAAATATAAATCCTTTAAGTTCTACGTAATTTCATTTGAAATATATTGGAAGTCCTTCATCTTGGTATATTATCAAGGATAAAATAATCTACCAAATACAAGAGAGGGTGTGCAAATAGTTGTAGTTTCTTAACTTTACTATCTTAAGATCTGAAAATTATATTGCTTGAAACAAAAACCTTAAGTTTTAACACAAAATATATAGGACATTTCTCAAGCAAAGTATGCTTTATTTCCATTACATAAGCTAATGTTCCATTTGCTTTTTAATAATTATGCTCATAGAAGACTTTTAAGGAGATAATATACCATGAGAAGGCAGACATTTTATCCAATTTATAATGCATCAAAAATATACAACACCTGCTATTCTTATCACGGTACTATACCTGGTTTAAAAAACAAGATTATACACATATACATGATAAATGTATTAATACTATATAAATCTTTTCCTTAAGAATGAGCCTAAACAAATAAAAATATCACACGGAAAGAAAGCAAATCATTGTTCTTCCTTCTTTTATGTCACCACATCTTACATAGAAATTAAAGTTACTTTCTTTAGTAATTGCATTTTTAAAACGTAGCCAAATTCTAAATATAGAAAAAGTGTTCTTCTAAAACCAAACAGTTGTTATCAAATATCTCCAAAAAGAGGAATGAAAATGATAATTTAGCACAAGGGCTGATGAAGCCTGAATCTGAGCCAGTGTTTTAAAGAGAATTACAGAAATCATATGTGATTCATATGCGGGTCACATGGTTAGAAGATACTGCCCTGGAAGAATAGGTGGGATGACAAAAGAGATTGATAATTGGGTTTGATATGCGCTAGAGGTGAAGGACTATGGGTTGAGAAAGTGGTGGTCCCACTATCAATGGGAAATAAGGGAAAGAGAAATACTGTAAAATAATTAATCGGGTTCTGTAGAACAAAGATTACAAAATGATCCTTTGAGTAAAGAAATAGCAAATTGCTGATTTGGCTCAGAGGGCTAGCTCTAGGATTTCAATCAGTGCTTGAAGAAATACTTTCATGATGCTAGAATCATTGTTTAAAATTAAACTTTTAAAAAATATTTTGTTACAGTGCAACATAATTGTGCAAATAAGGATGTATTTTCTAGAACAATGGATCAAGGAAATGCTACAAATAGAGAGGATCTAGATTTAACTAGGTTTTTGGAAAAAAAAATAAAACTTACTACAGAGATACTTGGGTTAAATGATAGTATAGTTGGACTTGTGAGTGACTAAATAGTCAAGCCTAAAGAGTAATTATTAAAGGATTGATGTCAGTGGGGATGCCAAGTGGGTTACAGGGCTCCGTCCTTGGTCTAAGCTGTTCAATGTGTTTACGAATTACTTTGAGGAGGTAATTGACTGCTTCCTTACCAAAGTTGCTAGGAGGGCTACTTAATTCATTTTATGTGAGACCAGTATATGTATACAATCCTGTACTGCAGACAAAAAATAGGCTTAATTCAATAAGATGAACATTAAAAAGTGTAAATCCAAAGTCTTTCCTGGGTATTAAACTGTGATATCTTGCTTTAACCATAGAAAATAAAGAAAAGATTTTAGGATTTGAGTTTAAACTCCATGAGAGTAAATTATACATACATCAATTCTCTTACATTGAATAAAGGTGAAATGTTGAGAGTGATATTCTACTGGGGACTCATCAGATATGCTGGGGTATTAATCCAGTTTGTGAATACTCTTTAAAGAAGGACATTGACTAACCAGAATATATTTTCAACTGGTATATCTGCTGTTTTAAAATCAAGTCAATTGGGAATAGTGCTGGAATGATAATAATAACAATAATAATGAAAACTAACATTTATTGAGCCCTGATCACATATAACTAATCTCCCAATACCCTTAGTAGGGACTATTGTTATTCCCACTTTATAAGCTGGAAAACCGAAGAGTAACGGAGAGGCTAGGTAACTCTTTGATGATCAACACACACACGCACACCAGCTTGTAAATGGCAGGGCAGGCATACTGATCTAGATCTTTCCACAAAAGCCACCAACATATTTGTATTGGAGGAAAGAAGAACTTGAGGGCATGTGATTTCTTTTATCAATTATCCAAAGGCCTGTCATGAGGATAGTGTAGATAAGAGCTAGCAAGGGGGGTAAATGGCCAAGGTTTAGGTCCAAAGAGCCAACTTCCTTCTAGAAAATTTAATCAGAAGGGTATTTATAATAAAGTATTAAATAAATCACAGAATCTTTGCGGGACAGGAAGGTCCTAAGAAAGGAGACTCTAAATTCAGTCTCTAGAGGTTAGTACTAAAGCCACATGACAGAACCAAGGAGTTGTTGACATTAACAAGTTGGGAAGACATTGTGACGACTGATACATGACCCCTGCTTGCAGTTTGCAGAAGTAAAATTGATTCCTTGTGCTCTCACTTAATTGAATTCTAATATCAAGTCTTAGGCAAGAACATCTGATTCATGCAACCTAAATCACATCTACATCTCTAGCTGCAAGGGAATCTAGAAATGTCACTTTAGGCCTAATGTCCTCTATAGATCAGGAAGAGACACTAGCAGGTAGTTAGAATGGATGCTCAGCAAGCCATCCACAGTGTCCAGCAGAGGATGGCAGGTAACGAACATTGATCACATATTCTCTACATGATAGATGCTGTACTCTCCCTTCACGCCTATCATTTCATTAAGATTTTCTAATTACTACAGAAGGCAAATTATAGAATAGATAAAAAGCTACAGAGACATAATTTTATACACGATATGAAGAAACATTTTCCACAAGTTACAATTGCCAACAAAAAATAGATCCAGAGATTCTCGTAGAGGTAATGATTTCCACATTACTAAAACTTTCGAAGCAGAGCCTGAAGGACCACCTGGTTGCAGAGATAATGCAAGCCCTGGATGAGGTTTTGAACTTGACCTCTTAAGATTTATTTTCAAGCCTTCAGATTCTAAGATATTGTAGTAGGTACCAAGATAAATAACAGATTCCTGGATGAGATATTTTGTAAAAGAGAAATAAAGAGACAAAGACATTATTCTAAAGGCAAAGACTTAACAGATGACAATTTTCAGTTATTGTCTTTAGTTTTAAAAAATATATTTAAAATGTTTAATCACCTAATAGAGTACTTAATTTTTTTAAGCATAAAAAAGTTTATTTCACTGCAAAAGATCTCACCAGCTAATTAATTTACTTATAGGAAAGCTTATCTGAAACCTCATGCTTTTCTGCAGGGAGGTCTGAGTATATATTTACTATAAGTCCTAAAGTGTCTAACAAGCCTTGCAAAAACAAAGGAGCTTCTAATGTATTTTTATGCTCATTTTAGACCAAACAACTTTTGTGTTTCTAAGCTTGTAACGAATCACTTGCATATAGTTTCTATATTAAATATGAATTGAAAATGAAGTATTTAAATGTTTTTACCATAATTTATCTAAACTGTTAAAAACTTAGGCATAATTTTCTCACGGCCTCTTCTCATTTTATAGATCCCATAGTCTCCTTCCTCTTTGTTTTCCAGTTTCTCATCTGTCTCCTTTCACTTCTTATTCTTCTGTCATTAATTTTGAGCTTCCCAACATTTATCAATATGGTTCAATTCCAAGACTCAAAAATGCATCCAGTTACACACAATTCTGTAAATATTATTTTTCAGATAGTTCTAGATCCCAGAGGAATTAAATTTATATTTACATTGAGCTTTATCTATTTCCATTACCTTCGGGTCTCAAGGCGTGGTTCAGGAACCTCTGGGGATCCTCAAGACCCGTTCAGAGATCTCTGAAGCCAAAACTATCTTCATAATAATACTAAGATATTATTTGCCTTTTTTATTCTCATTCTTTCATGAGTATACAATGGAGTTTCCCAAGGGCTACATAATCTTTGATTATTCCAATGTTAACAGGTCATGGATTTATTATTTCTAGTGAATTAATAAATATTTTTAATGTTCTCATTCCTAACATGGTAAATTTTGATAGATATAGCCCACATAAAAACTCTCTGAGATCCTTAATAATTTTTAAGAGTTCCTAAGATAAAAATGTTTAAGAATTACTGCTGTTAGACAATGATTATCAATTAGGAGGAGGGTAGTATTGCCCCAATGGGTGTTTTGAAGATTTTTGAGGGAATTTTAGTTGCCATAATGTCTGGGGAGCATACTGGTGTTTGGTAACTGGGGTTGGGGATGCTACATATCCTACATGATGTAAATTTACATAATGAAAATTTAATCCTGCATTTAAATATAGATATTGCTATACGTTTAAAATCTGTTTCATGATTGTCTAAGCCTAGATTGCATCCTGAAATACATAGTATTATTGATTCAAGCCTTGCAAATGGCTGCCATTTCACACAGTATACACCAAAGACCTTAAGATGGTGTCCAAGGCACTTAATTACCTTATTCCCCATTACTTTTCTGACATCTTCTACTCACCTTCCCGTTGCACATCCTGCCCCAGTATCAGAGGCCTCAAGCACACCAGGCTTTTGGTCTAGCTCTTTCTCTACCTGAATCACTTTTCTCCAGAAGTGTTTCTCTACTTTTGTCCACTTTTCTACTTGGCTACTCCTTTACCCGCTTCAGTTCTTTGCTCAGACCTCACCTTCTTAATGAGGCCGATTCAGACCACCCCAATTAAATCTATCAGCAGTGCCCCTCCTTACCCTCTCCAAACCCCTTTTCCTACTCTATTTTTTTCTGTTTTTGTTTTGTTTTGTTTTGTTTTTTTATTAACACATATCACTCTCTAATATACAATATATCTAGTAACTTTGTTCGGTATTTATTCTCTTTCTCCCCCATTCCCACTGTAAGTAAATTCGAAGACAGTGGACACATTTCCCTTTTCTGTTTGTATGGCCTGGCACATAATAGGCACTCAATAAATATTTGTTGAATAAATCAAGGTATGATTTTATTGTAAACAACTTTCTATTTAGTCGTCCTTTATAATACAGTTCTGGTATTATATTAAAATTTGAAATTGTGTGTCAGTCAGTTTTATTCCAGGATAGTAAAGAGGACATTACAAAATCTTCAATATGAAAAAAAAGTATTAGATCTAGTAGGTTGAAAGCCACAACTCTAGGGTGTCAATTTTCTTGCCATAATGAAATCTGCTTCATGACTCAGTGAGAAAAGAGAAGGCTTGTTATTATTATTCAGTCCCAGAATCAGACCCAGTGGGGACCTAGTTAAGAGTGTGAGTTAATGTAATTCTACCAATCAGATGTTTAAAATATGTTTAGGTCAGTTGATGGAAAAGGATAAGGTCAAAGCCCCATCTCCAGTGACAAAAGGAGGATGGAAGATGTCTTCAACATATGCTGCTTTCTGTTCTGATGGACCCTATGGAATTCCCTCAACTATAACATTATTATATGTTATGATTGAAATTCCAGTTTCTATAAGGGATAGATGGCAACCTTGATTATATTTTTTAAAAGATGAAAATATAGTCATTTCAAACTGTGGCAACTGAGAAAATTAAGTGAAAGAACTTAATTTGTGCAAGGTAGGTGCAAAATAAAAGGCCCCTATGGGTCTGAATTGCTTTCCATGCTATTGAAAGCCTTCTGTGTTTTCAGACATGGCAACAAAGAGGTGGTCACTGGGTCCTCATACACACACATTTTTATAACACATCACATCCAGCAAACTGTGCTCCTTGTCAGCAGCAAAATGACCCTGGACAAAGCCCACCACCGATGGATCAGGATTAACTCTCTATTGCGGGAGCAAGAATATCATTCAGTATCTTTTGAGTCACTTTAATGCTCAAACCAGTAGTTTGCACAAACTGAAGTCATCCACTTGCCCACAAAACAGGTAGCAAGTGAGCAGGGGCGGTACAGACTTTCCCACATTCTTTATCAATATGTCAGTGTTGTGACCTCAAAGAGCAAGGACTAAGAGTGAGAGAGAATTAGCCAGTCAGTGCACCCCATTTAATCCTTGGTGCCGTTTTGAAGATTGCCAGAAAAGACGCCCATTGGAGACAATTCTGATGTTTGTTTTATTGTTGTAGGAATGGCTTTTCACCCCTGAAAAAGGATTGGGACAATAGAATATATGCTTTAAATTCTGTTACAGATTCTGTTTTATGAGTTAGGGTAAAAGAGTCTCTCAAATGTTAATTCTCCTGGGAGATTTTTTTAAAAAAATAAAGACCCATAGGAAAAAATAGCCCTTAGTATTTAACTAGATTATGGATAAAAGTATGAGTCTTAATGTAATATTTTTATGTATCTAGTTATAGTAGTTAGGTAACACATTATCTAGGTTTTTGTATTATAGAGACTATTAAAGGAATATACAAATACATTTAAGCGAAAAATTTCTCATCATAAAATGTCAGCCTACTTTTTATGTCATTGTCCTTCGCTTTTAAAAGCACTGTGATAGAGCTGTACAATCACCATAGATCACCAGAGTCATAGCTGCTGGAAAACTCTTTGCTTCCTTTCCCTCTTTATGTTCTAGAGTATAGAATGGCATGCCTCCTTCTTATTGCTCCTGTTGCACCCTTCACTTACCTTTATTACGGCCCTTACAACTCTGCATCATAATTGTGTATTTTCATGTCTATCGTGTCCTCTAAACTGTGCATGCCTTGAGAGCTGGACTATGTCTTAATCATACTTATAATTCTGGGGTGAGCACAGCAGCCACTCAATAAGTAATGAATGCCTCAAAAAGCATTCCTATTTCTCTCTAGAAAATTGTCAACATGGAAAATTGCCATGTCCTCAAGGAACGCTGATTTCCTTCCTAGCTTTCATGGCGATTAAAGCAATCAATCCCACAGCCCCTGCCCTCAACCAGCACTGCCACCATTTCTATTTTCTATCTGAACCAAATTCTCCAGTTTCTAGCATTGCTAAGGAGAGAGATTGACTCTTTTTAGCCAAAATAATGGGGCTTCAAGAAAAGCCAGTTGATACCCACAGGTCTGCTTTAGTCTTGTGACAAAAATGAGTCAGAGGGAGACAATAGATTATATAATCTGTGTTCTCATATATTTAGGCTCTCAGAAATTATCAGAAACAAAATATTCTTCAACTTTGGATGCTGCCTTCATTCTTTGTCCTTCTAGCCACACGGTATTGAATAAAAACATTACAGAGGGCTGCTTCGTATCACTGTCTGAAACTTTGCAGAATACAGTGCACTTTAGAGACATCAACTTCATCCTAGAGTCAACCCCACAACCCAGGTACTCTCAGCAAGCAGAGCAGCCTATCAGAGGGCCTAAATGGAATGATAAAAGGATGAAAGGAAGGAATAATTAAGGAGATAATTAATGGTTAGTTCCATCACTAGTATTTCTCTGATTGGTTTTGTTTGTTTAAGTGGCAGATAATCAAGGCTGTAAAATTTAGGTCTGAAAAAGCAGTCATTTAAAGGATTATTTAGCAAACTAGATAAGCATACTAACTATATGTAGTCACTTTTTAAAAATACAACTGTAGTCTGTGCTTTTTAGTGGTAAGTTTACAGAATTTGATGTTGTATATTTACTATTATGTTGGTTGAAATTGCTGTTAATTTTTAATTGCCCTTGAATCATGCAGTGACAGAAGGATACTCCCTAAATAAGTCAAACATAACATAGTGTGGAAAGACCTGATGTTGGCATCCATTACTGATAACTGTAAAAAGATACCTTTTTAAAAGAAAAAGAATAGAAAGTAAAGATAAAATTGCCTGCTCTCTCCTTAACCTAAACTTAGCCTGTTTGTCAGATTCTAGAAATATCTAGTCTGAGCACCTTGCTGAATGCTTATTCTCCTTGCGGGGGGGGGAAAAAAAAAAAAGAACTGGCTTGGCTAAGCTCAATGAATTGTTTTTCACCATCAAATAATAATATGAGGGTATATTAGATGATTAAATATTGACATCTGCAAATCCTGTTGATTCTTCCTTCAAAATATATCCAGAATCTAACCGCATTCCACCACCTAGATTATTGCATTTGCCTCCTAACTCTTCTTCCTACCCCTCCATTGTCCTTTCTCTACCTTATTTTCCAAACAGCAGCTATCAGAGCATGTCACTGCTCTTATCAAACCCCTCAAAACCTCCCCACTTAAAGAGAGTTAAAACCAGGTTTTTTCAGAGACCTGCCACTGCCACTCTCTCCAGACCTCTCTGTGTCACCTACTACTGCCCTTCCAACCCCCTGCCTGCCTGATCTCCCCAAAACATTCCCCCAGCCACACTGGCTTCCTGTATATTCCTGGAAATGCCTGGCCCAGCTACTTCTCTGGTTTTTCCAGTCGGTTCCTCTGGGTCACCCAAGGCTCACCTCCTTCATTTCTTTGCCTGCATGTCACTGTCTTAGCACGACTTTCTCTGCAGCCCTTTTAAAAATTGCACATACATACCAACACTCCCTATTACCTTTCCCATCTTTATTTTTCCCCATAGTATTTATCACCTTCTAAGATACTATGAAATGTATTTCTTGTCTGTCTTCTTCTTCAATGTAAACTCCATGAAGCCAGGGATTTTTAAAAAATTGTTTAATTCACTGCTGTTTCCCCAACAAATAGAACACTGCCTGCTACATGGTAAGTAATAAATATTTGTTAGTTGATTGACCCGACAGTGAAAACATTACCCAGCTTTTCCTATGCGTGTGACCTACTAACTACCTAAGATGTGGCACGGTTATTTTGAAAAGTGTTGCCTAGTATCTTACATTTAACTGTATTTGGAAAACTGTTTGAATCTGCCTGTTTATGCTTATATCTGAATTCTATGGGAGAAAATAAAGTTGTTGATGTGCCAAATAAAACCTATTGCAGTGTGTTTTAAGGAACAAAATATTCTTTTCTGATCACTATCTTCCATGGAGTGTGTGAGTTGAAAGTGAGGGTGGTAACTTGTAGGCAAGAGGATGAAGACGATTGGAGGAAAAAAGATAATACAGATCCCTAGCCAGAAGTGCCATTTTCACCAGACCTTTAAGACTTCCAGTTCTCTATTCTTTATTTAAAATTATTCCCAAGACCCAAAATTGAGAAGACTACCATGATGTTAAATTATGCAATTATCCTGGGATATATGAGGCCACTGACTAACACACACATATTAAATCTCTTTTTTAATATAAAGTTAATAAATTAAAGGTGAGTCAAAGTTTGTACAGCTCATTTTAAGAATTGCAATATGGAAAGTAAATACACTGCTGTATGGGAATACATAGCTTATCTGTCACTGATAGCTAATGAATTCCTTCCCATTAAAATTTAATTGAAAATCTTCAATGATATTTAAGCTTTTGCAGAAGTGTAAACTACTGTGACTACAATTCACAATGCATTTAAAACAATTATTCTTTATCATTAAAGTTAATAATATGCACATTAACCTCTTATGTAGTCTAAATCAATATTGTAGTTTAAAAGATATGACCTCTGGACAGCTTTGTCTAAATATTGATTTCATTGTCATTTGTATAAGGTATCAAATTACATGCTGCACTAATATCATTAATGCTTCCCCCATAGAGCCTCTGACTTTATGGGTTCTTATAATACAGGGCATAACATTACAAAAATATTGAGAACTTCACAAAATATAATTGCCGAAAGGATGAGATTTGAGTATGGCAGGACAGAGTTGTTATAAACAGATGATAACTTCCAAATCCTTTATTTTCAGTGAACAGAAAAAAAAATACTGCTCTTTAACATGCATATTGATTGTTGATGTTTAGTTTCAAATAGTAGATTTTTTTTCTGCCTCAGAGGGTCTAATTTACCTTCTTGTGATGTCATAGATATCTCAGAAGAAGGTATCTCAATCTTAGTTCAATTAAAATATTATAATTTTGCAATATAGTAGTTTTTCCAAAATAAACTTGATTAGAAATTCCTGTTAATAGTGAATCAGATGAGTTGAAAAAATATATGCCTTAGAGTAAAGGGGCTGAAATTTTCAAATGGCTTTTACAGATTTTTATAAAAACTGATTTAGGGATGGACATGCATCACATTCTCCATCATAATTGCCAGTTATAGAATTATTTTTGCTTTTAAAAATTGCAAATTGAAGTGCCAGCTATATAATTTTGTGTCTTTTACTTTTTTCAGGCTCTAAATTGCTATGAATCATAACAATTGCTAACATCAACCAGTTACATCTAACTCTATTTTGATGGTGGTTTCTTTTTTTAATTTTTAAAATTGTACTTCACTTTTTTGTTTACTATAAAACTTTTTGCAAAAGAGATATGCTGTGATCTTGACACTGTGAACTGTGGGTGCTACCTACACTAAAAATATTTACCAAAAATCTCTTGTAGGAAAAAGCGACCCATTTTGTGTGGTAGAACTGAACAATGATAGACTGCTAACACATACTGTTTACAAAAATCTCAATCCTGAGTGGAACAAAGTCTTCACATTGTAAGTAGGCATTTCTTTGGGCTCTGATTCCAAAATTGTGTTAAATTTGATTTATTTTTGAGGGTTTAAAAAAAAATGTGTGTGTTTATTCTTAACTGATTCACAACTCAATGCATCTGGCCTGCCTTTGCTAACAACAATGAATTTTCCTCCTACCTTCCTGAAAGTGAAACCTGGGGGAAAGGGTATGGCATTTTTCTTTGTTTTCATAGACATTTTTTAAAACTGTGCTTTTTGTATGATTTGGCTAAGGATTTTGCTTCCATTAACTGAATCACCATACCGCTTCTTCCTTTTATACTTTCTATTGAAATTCTTCCCAATTGCATTGACACCAAGGAAGACAAAGCTCTATTTGTTCCTTTGCTGAAATCAGCAAACAATCCAGTCTTGAATTCGGCAGATGCTTTAGTTTTGGTTCTTTTCATTTTAGCACAATGAGAATATTAAGTATTGTCCTAGATACCAAAATATCCTTTGAGTTAATTTTCCTTTTGTTTTAGGAAGTTTGTAAACCTTTTCAGTCATACACTGTAAAAGCTGCCAATGCTACACTTACAGTAACTCCTAAGTTCGGTTTTTTAAACGGAGCTTTTGAAATGAACTCTGAACAAAGGAAAATTCTCCAAACAGAAGTACTTCTTTAAAGTTTTCTAACATAATTCTATTTTTTTGTATATGAAAAACTGTGAAATTCTTCATCAATTTATTATGTCTCTGCTTAAGAGCCAGTAACCAATAAGCTTTAACTGTCTGACCAATTTATTTTTAAGGAATTTCACATTTTTACAAGAGATAAAAGCCTGCTCAGGAGACTTGTACTCCTAAGAAGATTGCGGAGAGTGTTTTTCTCCAGAATGCATAATTGAATGAATAGGTTTGATTATTATCAAAGCCATTAATTGATTGTGCCCTGATAAAGCCTCTCCTCACATATGGTTGCAATTTTTCAGTAATGAATATATGCACTTTATTGTTTTCTCTTAATTTATGTTTTCTTGGTAAACAGTTTGATCAAAGAATAAATGCTGTCAACAATTTGCACTTATTTTCCAGAAAGAAAAATATGAAGAGCTCACGCAGTCGTTTATTAACATATGTTGTCTTTGGAATATAATGGAACACTGCTTAATTTCTAAATTCCAGGGTGGTACAATAACTATATGTTACATTTTTTCCATTCTGTTTTCTGTGCTTCCTAATTTTTACTCTAAATCTAACAGAAACTAAGTCAATGATTTGGTGAGGGCTATAAACAAATAAATAATAGGAGATGTCCTATTATTATAAAAAAGAATAATTACATAAAATATACTGTAACTCTTGCTGATATCAAACCTGGTGGTGTTTTATGTAGGGTTAATGGGAAGGTATGAATTGTGATAATTAGAAGAAGGAAAAGTCTAAAAACTACCAGTGCTACTTCTTGATTTTTTAAATAACTTATTCTGTGCCCAGTGCCCATTCAGATGGGAAATTATATTTCATTAAAAAATGATAACTTGAAATTACAATGGTGTTTAAAGTTACAGATAATAGAACCATCACTGTAGTTGACTTAGGTGCATTATGGGAAATTCTGTCAGATACCAAGCTACCTTGTGTATGTGTGTATGCAAATAGCATGCTTACAAACACACGTAAAATCAGCTGGAGCTATCTATATTTTCAAAACTATTCTTGTTCTTGCTCCCACTGATGAAATCTTTTTTTCTTACATATATTTATTATGCAGCAACATTAAAGATATCCATTCAGTTCTTGAAGTGACAGTTTATGATGAAGATCGGGATCGAAGTGCTGACTTTCTGGGCAAAGTTGCTATACCATTGCTGTCTGTAAGTTTTATTCACCTGACACACTGTTCTGTGGTGCTTTTGCTCACGGAAAAAAAAAAAAGAAAGAAAGAAAGAAAAGAAAACTCTCAGCTCTGTGTCTGTCATTTCTCAACCAAGGTCTGTAATAAGAACACTAAAAATTTTAACATACTCAATTCACGGCCATGTTGAATCCCATGATAGTTAATTTTTCCTGACAGACTTGATCCTGGTAATGAACAGGTACTTGTCAGAATTGCCACAGTTGTTTTGGGTTCTCTGTCAGTTTCAGCAGCTGGGGGTCAAAGGTCACTGAGGGAGTGTATTCAGTGGAGACCGCGAGACAGACGGCTGTCATGTCCTTTTCCCGCAGATTCAAAATGGTGAACAGAAAGCCTACGTCTTGAAAAACAAGCAGCTGACAGGGCCAACAAAGGGGGTCATCTATCTTGAAATAGATGTGATTTTTAATGCTGTAAGTCTTAACTTTGGCTTTTTTGTACTGCTAAAGAGTTCAGTTTCATGAAAGCTTTTGTTCCTGATTTGTAGAGAATTTCTGTCATTCCTCATTTTCTCTAAACCTTGATGTATCCTGGAGAATACGCTTCTGCCACTGCCTGGCACACCCACACTTTCTGTTATAGTTGGCGAATGCTGCTGCGGTTGTGTTCTGGCCGCTGTCTGCCGGCATAAGAAAGGGAAGCGCATGCATGTGCAACTGTATACATTTATATTTTATGAGCACAGCAGCCAGGACTTTGAAACTTTAGAAATTATTGCAAATTGAACTGCGTGAAAAACTTGTAAACATTTGTAATATATTAATCCATAACAGACACATATGTTGATGTATAGGTGAAAGCCAGCTTACGAACATTAATACCCAAAGAACAGAAGTACATTGAAGAGGAAAACAGACTCTCTAAACAGGTAAAAAGCAAGAAAAGATTAATCCCTCTGGGAAGACCTGATTATATCTGTAAAACATCTAAGTAAATTCAAATAAACTTTAAAGGTATGGAGGGGGGAAGACTGGAATTTTTGATCATCTACTTATTGAAAATGGCGCTTTTTTTTTTTTCATTCTTTCTGATTCTTTCTTCCTTCCTTTCTTTAAAAGATCAAACAAGGACAATACCAAACTAATAAATTGGATGGGGGTGGTCATAAAGGAAAGGGGATACTGTAGGTGATGCATTTAATGGATATGTATTCATGCGTTAGCAAAAGTGATCATTTTGAACATAAAATGCAATTTGATTGCCATGGAATGTGTAAATGAGAACACCAAAAGCTGAGGTTCAAATATACGTCCAGACCACCCACAGGTATGATGCAGGTGTGTGTAAAGCGAGCCCAGCATAAGCTCTTCCCTCTAATCCAGATGCGAGGAGGCTCCATCTTCTAAGGGAAACCTTCCTACTAATTAGATTTTAACTATGATCTTTCAGAAGTAAACATTTATTGTTTTTAGCTAAGAAAGTCAGAATCAGGAAATCTGATTTTTCTATCATGAAGGGAATTTAAATTGAGCTTGATATCTATTGCTTATAATTTTAAATTAGACTTAATATCAAGTTTTTAAAAAGTGCTAAACCACCCCTTTTAAAAAAGTTTACATCTGATTCAAGGAGCTAAACTAAAATGTATTTGTTACAGCTAAAAAGTTTGCTGAACATATTTGTGCCTTGAAATATTTAATAATTTTTGTAATATTAGAAGCGTAAATATTTTTACTTTTAATCTAATAAATTCAGCAAAACAATGGAGTATTTGGTTGTTTAAAGGAAGTATGTGAGTTACAAATGCAATGTCTAAGTAGAAATGTAAATAACATTTTACCGCAATTATACATAAAAGTAATAAAAGTAGTTCTTAATGTAAGGTGATAGGGGCAAAGAAGGAAAACTAATAGATAGACCCTACTTTGCCAGCAAGGAATTTCAGTTTTAGCAACTTGTTAAAACTGGCATGCACATACATGTACCTATATTTACACAATTTTTTGTGTATGACGTCAGTAAACTTTACATAGCTACTTCTTTAAAATATTAGATCAGTGTTGAAGTATATTGGGAAGTAGCAAAATGTTAATTTGCAGACATATAATTATTCTAACTATTAATATAGCTGTGGTAATTTTTTGAACCATCAAATTCTACATGGGCTATTCTTTTTTACAGTTGTAGTCGTGCCTTAATTTTAAATTTTAATTTCGAATTATATCAATTTTCATATGTTTGTTTTAATAAGAAATTTTATAAAGCACTTGGTTACCATACATTTTTCCCTACTTGCAAAATTATGAGAAAATATAGGTTAAATTTTTTTGTGGGAGAGTTACAGATATAGATAGATAGATAGATAGATAGATAGATAGATAGATAGATAATATGATAGTAAGAATGGGAGGAGTTCTACTAAAATGGTGAAAACATTTTGTTGTCTATAAGAAAGCAATTCTGGATAGGTTTTTCTATAAGACCCTAAATAAAAACATTCCAACTTGACTTTGAAATATCTTAAAATTAAACCATTTGATGAATCTTAAAACTACAATAAGATTTAAGAGTTTAAAATTAATAAAGGTGCATAGTATGTAAGTAGCAAAAAGAAATTTTAGTCTGTTAGAATTTTATTTTCTTGTGAGCAAAGGTAGTCCAACCTACATGTTAACATTATTTTAAAAATTGTATTTAGTTAAGAAAGCAGTTCTTTTCACTTTCTCAGAAATAAATTCTTTAACTTGCGAGCCAAATTGTTTGGTATGTTCTTGTAACTTTATTAACTTTCTGAATCCTTTTTAAGTCACAATAAGCTTGAAGAATTTTGCAGTATATCTGATGGTTTTTAGTCTTGCAAATTATAATAATATTTTCATTTTCCTTACAGCTGCTACTAAGAAACTTTATCAGAATGAAACGTTGTGTCATGGTGCTGGTAAATGCTGCATACTACGTTAATAGTTGCTTTGATTGGGATTCACCCCCAAGGAGTCTCGCTGCTTTTGTGGTATGATCATACTGTATTACTTACATTGTTATTCATTAAATTCAGTAATCAGAGCTGCATGTTTCTGTGGCTATAGTAACAGTTATGTTGATGTGGCCATTTTAAAACTCCTATTTTAAGACTTGACTGGACAGATTTGCCGTGGGCAGGAACCTGATGGATTGTACAAGGTCTGAGTCTAAGAATACATTTTCCCCCCTCAGATTTCCGGAACGCAAGACATCTCAGCCAATGTATCATTTTCTCTGTGACAGTTAAAAAGTAAAATTTTACATATTGCATAATTCCAAACCCCAATAGGACAGCCAAGGAAAGTCCTCCATGTGAAAAATAATAATAGTAATAATCTCGACCATTCTCAATTTGATTTTATTTGTTCTGTAGTTATTTTTTTTTCAAGATATGAAAATCATTGGTAGTAGAATGCTGCCAGTGCTACTTGGTAATGCTTTAACATGCGATTCAATTGGAAGTGGATGTGACCTATTTAAGAGATGTTTTATTATTTCTGAGATTTCTAGCTTTTAAAAAGTCACTAGTGAGAATTCGATAGATCCAAAGAGTCCTTTAATATGTTCATCTTGTGGCCTTTTACTTTGATTATTTAAAAACTGCTGATGAGACCAACTGGCAGAGCTAGAATATCCAAAAGAATACTTTGCTCTGAGCTTTAGCTGGGATTTTCTTCTCTCACATTATTTTGGTTTATTCAGGATTTCAGTTTGAAGTTTAAGTAGAGTGGTTCTTTTGAAATCCTTTCTTTTATTTTCATGTTTGTTCGAATATGAGTACCTTATGCTTCCTTATAGTTGCCAGTTTAGCAGAATACAACTTTATTATGGGGGCTTGCAAGAAGAGCCATAATTATAGTAACAAATCAACATTTTAGTATTACCATTCAAATGAGTGTATGCACATCTGTTTAGTACTTTGAGCTCTGTCTTCCTCTCAGGCCTTGTATGGGACTTTCATTAATGTCTGAGCACATGGAACAAAGAGTGTGTATGTCCTTTTGTGTTGTAAGTTACCAGAAAGTTAGGCAGCCTGCTTCCCATAGACATGTTGTTGTCTCCCTAAAGAAAGAGATTGTCATTGTCGTTAAGTTTTAGAAAAAAAAAAAATCTCTCTCTCTCTGTCTCTCTCAATATTCTTTTTGTAGCTCTTTCTCATAATAAATATATTGTGGTACTATTAAGCAAACTTTATTCTGATTCTTCCCTAGCCAGGAGGTACTTTGACATTGATGAGAAAAAATGATATTGAGTTTCTATGTCTGTTTTGGACTGTTACTTCCAGGTTCTATGGGGTCATATAACAGATGCAAAAAAAAAATTCTCCTGTAAAGATCATGCTGCCATTTTTGATTCACTCCTTCCAAAATCATTCCTCACAGCTGTTTGTAAAATTTGAAAGCACAGAAATGTAGATAATTGTATTATTTGTTCAGCAACATTCATTTTGAACACTTTAGCATTACAGTGTATTGTGTAAGTCTTCATAAACTTCTGACTTCTGGAAGTCACTTGAGTAAAATGAAATTCAAGATGGCAGCTTTTTTTTTTTGCAATTTCCTTTTGATTCTAAAAAAAAACACCTCAAGCACTGGAATTCTGACCAACTTATGTACATTTACATGATATTACTTGAGTGATTTGACTGTAAGGGGGTCAAATTTCACTGGAGAAGAAATGTAATAGTATTTGTCTTAGCTGGTAGTCAGTGTCTGATGGATTCAGTCCTATGAAACACAAGCTGAATGCAAGAGGCTTAAAAAAAAAAAAAAAAAAAAAAGAGGGAATCAGGCATAGTAAAGGTGGGAAAGGGCCTGCTGACACGGATGGTGAAAAAAGAGAACGCAAACTACAATGTGAACACACAGTAAGAGTACTTTGGAGAAGAACCCAAAATTTTACCTGTATTTCACTGGAAAAAAAAAAGCTCTGAATCACATTCTATTGAATGTGATTAAAACAACTAATAACAAAACCAAATGTCATTTATTAGACCTACACTGGGAGTTCTATAAGAATGGGAACCCTGCCTTTTTAGCCTAGTACTCCAGCATCACCTGCACAGTATCTAGCACTTAGTAAGCTCCCAGTATAAATAGCTGACAAAATCAGTTGACCAATCTATGAACCAATCAGTTAAGCTGAAATCTTTTCTTATATGGAAAGCTCATTCTTCAATGATGCCAGATAAATAAGGGTTTGCTCTAATGAAGCTAGTTATTAAATCATGATAAACATAGCTTAGTACTATTGTAGCACATTTTCCTGGAGTTTCCATTTATATTCTAAACTACTTTATAATTCCTTATCAATCATTTATTCTAACCTCTGATTAAGTTCTAATATAAAAATATCCTTCCACAATAATGACAAAAACAACCACTAATATTTGTTAAGTACTTATTATGTGTCAAGGAACTGTTCTACATGCTTTAGCGAATTTAATATTCCCAACAACCTTATGACGTAGATAGTGTTAGTTTTCCAATATACAGAAGGAAGAAACTGAGGCACAGAAAGGTTAAGTAGCTTGCCCAAGGCCACACAGCAGATATTATTTCCTTTCTAAAAGAGTTTTTAAAATACATATACCTTGTGATTTTAATATCACAGCAGTTCTGAACAAAAACTACTTGGGATATTCATTCATCTTATAGATATTAAGTTATATATTTAAAATTAGGCCAGTTTATTGAAAAGAACAGCTTTCCATTAGGAGAAGGGTATGAACAGCACCCCGTTGTTACAAACACATTGTTTCCATCATGCCCTGTTGATAGATCATGTGTCTATTATCATAATATCAGTTCCACTTGGCCCACTTTTTTATAAATGCCACCGCCTCACAGAGCACAGGCATTTCTATCATTATGTGGCTTGGTTTTAGGCCCAAGTCAGTAAACTTTATAATGTTTAAGTGCCTTTTTTCTATTCTATTTTAACTTTTCTTTTCTAATTTACTGTCCAAAAATAAATGTAGAATAATGAAATAAAAGTAAAAAACAATCTTTTTTTTTCTTTTAATCCCTATGTCAATTAAAGTAGAGAGAATAAGAAATGTAGGCTTAGGACAGTTCCAGCTTCTTTAACACTACCTCTATGCCACAGGGAAGAGTCAAAGCCAGCTGATGGTATTAGAGACAGGCATTGGTCTGGAAGGTGATGGATAAAATATAAGCAGACACGTTTCCGGGCGTGAGCTTATTTTGTGTGCGATGCGTTTGGTTTTAAAATTTTACTGTGAATATTGTCTGCCTAAGAATGAACACAGACATGTGTGGTACAGAAGGCACTGCTCGTCTTTGGGAATCATCTATTGTAGACATGGAAATGTCTCATAAATTGGGCCTAATTTTCATCAGGCTCTTGACCAGACATTTGTGTTCTTGTGGATGTCAGTGGGTGCAACATGGGGGAAGAAAGAGTGCACATTTTCTCTTTCTTTTCAGTACTGTCATTTCTCACTGTAATGAGCACAAAAATAATTGGACAACTGAGCTATCAGTAAAAGGACACACTTCAGTGTGCGTCAAAGAATTATTTTACAGGACAAACTTTAATCTTTAAATGTGATTGTAGATAATTTGTGGTACCATCTGTCCATTTGGAATTGTTTTAGCCTTTTCTGTCGTTATACAGTAAGTGCTGCTGTGTTTAACATTAACATTTGATATTTTACACATTTAATTTCTGTTCTGCTGTGTGGTCCTTGGGGAACGGAGCGCTAGTGCTACATGAGAGAGACAAAGTATTGATCAGTTAACATTTCAGCTACATTTATGTATGTCGCAAAATTAATGAAAATGCCAGACAAAAATGTCAGAGTGCACAAAAAGGTAGAATTTAAATTTGGTACTTTAATGAAAAGTCTTAAGATGTGCATTATCAAAAATGTCCTCTTGCCTTTAAAGTACAATTCCTAACAGAATAACTAAAGGGAGACACATATTTTACTTAGAGGAACAATGGACATGAATTATGAAGGGATGTCAACTCCTCAAAGTACCTTGTGTTCCAAAAACGGCATGTTTGAATGTTTAACTGTTAGTCATAAAATACATTTCTTTCTGTTCATTTCTGGAGGGCTACTGACTTCAGTCCTCTGTCCTGAGCAGCCTACGAGGCAGGTTTCCTACTGAGATTCTCTCCCTAGGTTTTCCTTGGTATTCATGTGTTCCTTTTGTGTCAAAACCAAGAATTCCCTCTACAGCAATTCATCGAAACTACTCTGGTTCATTATTTGTTTTTTTTTTTTTTTTTCTGGGTCCTTTTCAAATGCCTAGTTTTCCTTTGCTTCCAGATAATTTGTGCTCCACCTTTATTCAATCCCCATTTTAGTAAAGGATCATATTTGGGACAACAGCTACTCCCAGAAAGCTGGGCCATTATGCGGAAAAGAGAAAAAACAAAGATGATGTATGCAAAGAATGACATGAGGCAGTTCTGTATAGCCAAATGATTTCTTTTAAAAAATGGAGGAAGCACAGCAAAGGAGGAGGAACTGGATTTGCGGAGGCAATGGGAATATACTACAATGACCAAAGACAATAGGCTCCTACAGACACCTTATCATGTACTTCCTTCCCATGCAGAAAGTCTGCTGCTATTAAACAACATATGGATTTTTAAAAAGTTATTACAAACCCTAAGGACATCTAAAGTGGCTTTCATGATCAAGGATCAAAAGGGAGAATTGCTTAAGAAGAAGTATCAATGTGAAAACAAAGGCATGTCTACATCACCTGTAGTTTAAGTCTTAATATTCACATTAAGGCACAATGAAATGTAAGATAATTACATTGAACATATTGAAGGTCACTTTAAGTTTACAACAGAAATGTCTATTCTGAAAATTTAAGAGACAATAGTACTACTATACCAACAAAATTATGCTTCAAGTCTATGACAATTTTCAAATGATTTTTATAGAAGAGTTTTTGTTGTTATTGCTACAATTTTTTTTTAGCACTAGCAGAGAAGTTGGAAATGTTCTAGATGTAACTTTTGTTACTTTCCCCACAACAGCAAAAGAGAAGTACTCCTGAAAACCAAAGAAACAAGTACAAAGGCAAAATGATCTACAATTGATGGTCTTATTGTCATACTCATGAATTTCCCTAAAATTTTGTAAATATTAACTCCTAAGCCTTTTTGCCTATCTTACTTCATATATGTTTCCCCTGACATACACACTTACTAAGCTTACTAAACAATACTTCCAATTTAATCTATACAAATTTAGAAGCTACAGTAAACATTTTCTCATAAATGTGCAAGTAAGGGAAGAAGAAAACCTATATAAAATTTCACTGATTTAAAATATTATATATTTTTAAGGTTGCCCGAAATTCCTTTTGCAGAGTCAAGAAGTATTGACACTTAGAGGTTTCTTGTGCCACAATTTTCTTTACAGTAAATAGATTGTGCACCCAATTCATCTGGACATGCTAGTACATCAAATTGCTACTCAAAATATACATTTTCCCCAAATTTATCTCAACTCCAGAGAAGAAAGTTTTTATAAACATTGTCCAGAATTACATGAAAAATTGTAAATTAGATTTTCCTAAGTGTTGCCTTTCACAGTGCATTACATATAAATTCCTGCAATTATATAAAAGGCCCCCAAACAGTATAAGGTATGAATGAGCTAGGTTTCAGATTTGGTCACTATTGGCTAAAATCAACCCTGAATCTTAGGAAATATAGCAAACCAGGTAATAACAGAACAAAACATTTTCTCTAATCCTTCCTGAGGAGTGAGGCTTTAGTTCAGTTTGTGGGCCTGTTTAATTGTGAAGTTATTTTTGTTTTGTTTTTGTATCTGCTAAATCTACAATGCAACACTTGGCTCAAATCAGTGCTTCATTCTCTTTAAATGATGCCAACGTCCTTTTTTGTTTATTTTAATAGATGTCAGCAAAAGGGCTTTCTGCTCTTTGGAGGGAGATAATCACATAAGCCACAGGGTCTTCTACTCTCTGAAAGGCATATTTCTCCTAGATTTTATTTCATACTTACAAGAAGAAGAATTTAATCCCTGTAGCAGGTCATACTCATGTTTTCTATGATCCCTGCTCTTCTGCCTTTGTCCTCTAACATGGAAAGTAGTTAGAATGCTGTAATTTTGAAAACTTTTCTTCTGCGAGTGATTTGAGGAAAAGAAAATGATTTCATTTTTCCTCAGGTATAGTGCTATTGTTCTATGTTATAGTCAAAAAATTAACAAATATCACCAGCATAATTATGATACCATATTGAATCTCAGAATTAGCTTTCGCATGTGCCTCAATGGTGCTATCAATAAAAGTTGGAGTGGTGGAGGACACCAAAGCCTCGGTGTGTTTTTTCTGGCTGTATGGCTGCTGCCCCACTTCACTTCAGACTTCCTCCTTGCATTACTTATCTGGTCGTTTTAGCCCCCAGACCTTTATAAGACCCTTTAAAAATTGTTACATGGTCAATATTTTACAACTGAGTTGACTAACAACCAAAAAATTATAAAATAGTGAATCAGAGATGTCTCACTACCTGTCCACAGATTCCTAAACCAATGTTCTTGTCTTCTGAAGGATTTTCTACTTTGCAATTTTGATTTTAATTGTAAGAGACAGGCATGCTGAGCAAATTGGCAAGCCATATTCCATTGCAACATATTATGAAATAAAGTACTTTGCAAGGGAAAAAGTTTAAATAAATGATCTAATTATAGAATTTATGTTAGTAAAATGTAAAGTAGGAATAATAAGTCTTCTGTAGGGTTGTAAATTATAACAGAGATCCAGTCATTAATATGCTTTAGTCATTAAGTTCACTCTCCATGTGTTTTCATTCCCCTTTCTATCTGGTAAAAATTAAGAAATAGAGGCAGAATGCTTTCTGTTGTCCAATTTTCCTATGTTGACTAGATGTGCAGATATTCGTTACAATTATGAATGTGTTCGTTAATTTACCAAGCAAGAAGCTAACCTGAAATGTTAAGGAAGTTGTTCCCATTTTACTTTGCCTTTTCTCTTGCCATCATTTATCACAGTTTAAATTGTAGTAAGAACTGGGAATAGACACAGCAGGCTTGGCCACAGGTGGCTCTGTGAGTGAAGACTCTGTGGTGTGTCTTGTACTTTGCTGTGATGACAGAGGTCCAACACTCAGCAAGTGGTAACACTGAGAGATCAATAACAGAGTAGTCATCAGTTATTGGCTCAAATAGCTAAAATAATGAAGAGAAAATCAGAGAAAAACTAAGAGGCAAGGAAAGACAGAAAGCATATCAAAGTGCAAATAGATATTTGGATTTGATAAATCAAAGTCAGCTCTCATTTTAAGGACAGGAATAAAATATTGTAGAGACAACGTGTGGCCTTTATTTGATCTTAAACCAGTGTTTCTCAATTTTTTTTTTTTCCTGTTCACTGCCCTAAGGAGAAAAATTTCACTTGAGAGAAATTAAATACTAAGGGATAAGATTTTGTCGGGGGATATTCAGCTTTAGAGGGCCACAAATCATTATAACATCTCAGATTTCTGTTGCTTCCCCCAACCTCCACCTCAAGAACTAGTTTTTACCCCCTTGGGTGTCACATTGACCCCACTGTGAACGCATGCTCCAAATGAGGGTTAATACAAGTTCAACTACATTTATGTTTATACTCCTGGTGTTAAAGTTTAGTTTGGATTTTCTGTAGTTTGCATATCATATGAATTATTCCCATAGAGAACTAGTCTGGAGACAGAGAATTTGTGATGTCCATACAAAATTATTAACTATATTAGAGTCCAATTAAAGGACAGGTGTTTCTTTGGCTTTATAGAGATCGAAGAATTTGATCTTCCCTCTTACGCAAACCCATGTGAGGGTTTTCTTCTCTGTCCCAATTCCAAGCATGCACTGTTGGAGAAGTCCAGAAGTCCACATGAATTTGGACTAAGTAAGATGACTTCTCTCATTATGAGGGTTTGATGGGTTTTGTCCATACATTGCACTGTATTTATAGCTAATAGTTACACTTTATATTTTTAATGAATATTATGTCAGACATATAAACATATATTTCCTTAGGTTTAGTTACCTATTAGATCTTCATTGGAAGTGTTGGGGAAGGGGGAAAGGATTTATAATAGGAGAGTGATTGAAACAGTGAAGATAATTGTTCTGCTGGCTGTTTTGCATGGCAAGTTACCCAGTTCACCGTAGGTCAAAAAAATTTTACTATTGTAATTTACCAGTAATATGTAAATATGTGATGTTTTATATCCCATGTTCCTATATATAAGTAATCTTCATGGATTTTCCATAGTTAAGGCATTCTGTACAGTTCCTGCCAAGCATACTTCAGGCAATTCTTAAATGTTTGAAATAAGAATTTTTCATCCAGTGTTGTCATAAAATGTCAGCAAATTAAACAATACTTCCCTTAGTCAATTAATCTTTTAGATTGAACTTAAAATAATAGATCACCAAGGTTAAAAGGAATGCATTAATTACCACAAATTAATATACTGGTTGTATAAGAGAGGTGTTATATTTTGAAGTGATGTTAGTAGAGTAATGGCTAGCACTCAGAAAAGTAATTCATAAATGTAGAAGTTCAGATAGCTACATTTTCTTTTTCTAGTTAGGCAGCAACATTGAAAACTTAAAGAGAGTCAGTATATATCTGGTTTTGTTTAAATTCTTTTTGTTTTGCTTTCATTATGTTTAATTAACACAAAATAATTGTACATATTTATGGGGTATAGTGTGGTATTTCCATACATGTATACAATGTGTAATGATCAAATCAGAGTAATTAGCATAAGCAGCACCTCGAACATTTATCATTTCTTTGTGTTGGGAGCATTCAAAATCTTCTAGCTATTTGAAAATATACAATAAATTGTTGTTAATTATAGTCGCCATACGCGGGTGTTGAACACTAGAACATGTTCTTCCTATCTAGCTATACTTTCGTATGTGTTAACCTCTGGCTCTACCCTTTCCCTCACTGCCCTTCCCAGCTAAATTTTTTTAAATAGAGTTTTGTTCCTCTATGGCAAGAGCCTATTGCACACCTCAGCCAGGAGGCTGGTATTTTAAGAGAGCCCTTTAACCTAGGTTCTACTGGCTTGACTGAGTGTGCACTTTTTCCTTCATTTTTTAATTCTCAGAGTATCAGACTTCTATCACAGTTCTATTTCTGTCTTAAATCTTGGCTGATATGTAGTTAAAATGGAATGTTTACCATGTAGACTCCAAACCTCCAAACAAAATGTGGAGGTCTGTTTTGTAAGACAGTTGCTTAGACCTCGGAACACATTTCTCCACGGTGGAAATGTCATAGATCATGACATAGAATCGCTTAACAAAGCCTACTGATCCCTTCATAGAGTTCTAGCTGTAGAATGGAAACATCACATGGAGAAAGTAAATTCAGTGGAATCCTGGCTTGGTGTTTGGAATGCCAGAACCCATCTAACCCAAACCCAGCTTCAGGATAGCGCAGCTTCCTAATGCAAGGATACGGAGCCTAAAAGTTGGAGATTGTGTGGGCTTTTTTTTTTTTGAGACGGAGTCTCGCTCTGTCGCCCAGGCTGGAGTGCAGTGGCCAGATCTCAGCTCACTGCAAGCTCCACCTCCCGGGTTTACGACATTCTCCTGCCTCAGCCTCCCGAGTAGCTGGGACTACAGGCGCCCGCCACCTCGCCCGGCTAAGTTTTCGTATTTTTTAGTAGAGACGGGGTTTCACCGTGTCAGCCAGGATGGTCTCGATCTCCTGACCTCTGTGTGGGCTTTTAATGGTGCAGAGGAAGTCATAGAATGGTACAACTGGAAGGGAGGTTAAAGATTGTTTTACAGGACAGGAGACCGAAGTGTTAAGAGGTAAAATGACTTACTAACATAGTAACTCTCGTTTTCCCCCAATAACTAGTAATGGAAGCTTCAAAGACAGCAACGATGAGAAGAAAGGTGAAGTTTGTAAGTTAAATTGTCTTTAGTTAAGGGAAGCCAGGTGTCTGCCATTGTCCTGTAGAATTCTAAGTGTAAAATTGGACTGCTGGTCCTTGGTATTTCCTGTTAAGGAATGTGTTGATCTGGGAGGGCTAGAATTGCCGACTTGATATAATACATCGTATGCAACCTGCTTAGTGTTATTCCTGCAGTGTAAGTAATAAGTGTGTACCTTATGTTTTGATGAACTTTTCTGTTAGCAGAAATCACATCACACTATAGCTCCACAAAACACTGCAGAGATGTGTGTATAGTAATCACGAACTCTTAAAGAGTTCACTGTGTGTTTAAGTAAGGCATATTTTAGACAAGAAATATTATATGGCCTCCAAGTAGTATAAATGACGCTTTCCCCAAAAGTAAATGTCGACTCATTAAGAATATATTTCCCAGGTTTCAAATATATATTTTCACTGAGTTGCTTAAACAGCTTAAACTACCTATATTGATCTATATTGATTAAATGGTAGCTAAGATGAACCTGTCCGTGGCCTAAATTTTCATTAGACTAAATAAATGCCAGGAAAAAGCGTGTGTATTTGAATTACTTAGAAAAACTGGTGACCCAGCTTCATTGTATTGCTGTCTTTCTAAATTTCCTTTAAAATTATATGGATCCAAATTATTCCAGCATAAAATTCAACAACATAATGGAATAGCATATTCCTTTACAAAGTAGTGGCAGTACTGAAATAATAATTTGGGCGTATTTTGAGATATTATTTGAATTCAGAAGGTGTTGCCCACTTTGTTATTTAAGTTATGTGAGGTATAGTTTGCTATACATTTGGTGCACAAATTTATTGCTATTGGAGATACTGGAGTGAAGAAAGAGAAATCATCTGTATGAAATGCTTTGACATCCTTAAGTAGAAGGACCTGTGGATAATTTAAACTTGAATAATATTTGGCCACAACAACATAGGTTTTTGTTTCTGAGAACTATGTACTCCTTCAACGTTTGTATTAGTATGAAAAAGTATTTAACTTAAAATTATTATTAGATAATATTCGACTGGATTTAAGAATAGGAGGTAATTCACAAGAAAAACTGTTCCATCAGCGTTTGTCACAAATGCCTGGCTCTCCAAAAATGTACTGAAGACATATTTAATAAGACTTGGGTTCTATTTCTAATTGGCTGGAATGTTTAACCTAAGTTTAAGCAACTAGAAAATACAACAGATTATAAACTGAAAAATGTCATTCGTCAGTATTTTTAATCCATTACCAGAGCCAGTGACAGGAAATAAACTCAGGCTGTTCTGCTCAAGATGCATTTCACTTGCCATTAAGAGATCTTCCCTCGTTTTCATGCACACTCAATAAAGCTGTGTTGAGTGGCTGACTCAGATGACTTCAGCCGCAAAACTTGAAGTTAAAGCTATAATATTGTAAGAGAAACCCCCAACAGTAGTATCAGATGAAGCTGAGAATAAAGGTGGTGTATCAGGCATCATAAAAGGGTGAATGGGGGATACATTTATGTCCTCTTCTATCTGCTGTGAGATCCATACACAAGATTCACACTCATTATTCTCGTCATCTTAATGAGATCAGTGTGGGAACATTTCTCTCCTTTCTCTCTGACTGTCAGAAATGGGTTACTCCATTATTTCTCCTTCCTCTCTCTGCTTTTAAGGGACTAGTTATATTTTCTTGAAAGGCCAGAAATGTTAACTGGTTGCAGCAGGCAGCCCCAGAGTGTCGCATATAAAAGCTTAAGGCTTTTGGTAGAGGCCACAACGTCAGTCTCTTTCTTGCTCTCACTTTCTTTTTCTCTCACACGTGCTTTTATTTCCTTTTAGACTTTCGTTATTTGCCGTATTTCCCAAGGTGTTTCCCTAGAAAATAAAAGATAATTTATCCATCTTTCCTGTATAAAGTACCTGAGTATTACCTCTGATTGCTATCCCCCTTCTCATTGGGTTTGCTGCTGTAATTATTTTTTTACACAGTCTTCCTAAACCAAGTCTGAATGCAATTAGTTCAAGTGTCCATGCCATGCACAAGCCCAGCCTCGAACTCAAAGAGGTAAAATTGGCAAGGGACCAACTTCTAATGCATTTTATCCTCAAATAAATTTCCAGATATGTCAAGAAACAGTCAATGTTTACAATTAAAGCTGCTAGGAGATATTTTTTATCGTGTTTGTAGATGGCGAATTTCCTTAATCCTTAAGGGCAATAACCAGAAATTATGGAAATATGATTTAAGTGATCTAGGTCTATTGATGATTATATTGTAACCACATTGTTTTTGGAAAAGCTTTCCTTTATAGAAGAGGAATGTTAGAGGATTCCCTTTGACATGATTGAAAAATTTTAGAGTAGGCATTTTTAATATTTGCTGCCCTCTTAATTATTACTTGTTTAATGTCCCACTGTTAGCACAGGGATTATGAGTTAATAAAAATGTCATAGTATTAGTGTATAAAACACTATATAATTTTCCCCAGGTAACGATTAACAGCATAAGGCTATATTAACAATATTCTTAGTGTACAGTTCCTAAATGTATTTGATTCTCATCTTTTAAAAAGTAATTTTATACTGAAATTCAGTAATAAAATATTTGAGAGATTTAGTTAAGCTAGCTCGTGGAACCTTCTTAGGTATATGAATTTTTTTCCAGTGGTTTATATTATATTGTTATATAAAATATCATTCTATTTTAAAATTAATCTGAGAGTTTTAAATGTTGTCTTAACATTCATCAGAGAAACCTTATTGAGATTCTCAAAGAGCTTGTTTATCTCATCACGGTGTTTGTTAAAACAGTTCAAAAATAAAATTAATAAGCCATTAAGTCATGATTACGTAATGGTTTTGTTCACATAGATAATAGGTTCCCTTTTCCCTCTTTCTTCTTAAATAATGTCTTTCTGGCTTTGTTCTGTGGCTGCAGCAGGCTGTTAGTATGTATCTTTATACCATCAGAATGAATGAGATATATCTGTATAAATTATTGATTCACTTGAGCCTACCTCAGTAATTCAGAGCTGAAAACTCTGGCAGCTTATCTAATAGAATGATATAACTGGCAGACTGAAGTTACCTACCACAGCAACAATTGCCAGTTGGGGGGTCAAATGCCCTTTGACCTTTATACCTGAACACCTGCAAATTGAGCTGTATCCCATTCAGAATTTTAAGAACAGGTTCATTGTCACAGGAAGTAGAGTTTGTTTCTTGGAGAAAATTATGCCAGTTCTAGTTCTGAATGAAAGACAAGGCCTTTATTACTCAAGGGATATTAGGGCTGACTGCTTTTTTGAGAAAACAAATTTGCTGTAACTTTATCTGTAATTTAGTCCTGAATGGGTGCAAATAGACTGCACATTGTATGGAGCAGAAAGAAGAAAACAGGGGTTTGTTAAAGCCATGCAAGGGCTATGTAACCATTATATTTCCGGGGGAATTCTTATCAGAGTTACGGGTTATAAGGGGGAATATTTTGGTTACATCCTTAGTATCAAACACCTGTTTAGAATTTTAGTTTAGAATGACATTGGAAAAGAACATTTTTTTTTTTTGTCTGAAATTGTGGATGATGAAACACCCATCTCCTGAAAGTTACTAGGTAGGCTTTGACATGGAGGCTGCCCCATCCAGAAACCACAGAAATGATTCAAGTCTCTACTACACGAGATTGAATGCTAGGCTTAGACCTAGTCGGACTATGTTGATTTGTTTCACTTTTATAGAAAATCAGATTCATAGCTTTGTATACTCTTTCCAATTAAAAAATAAATCCTATGAAATATTATTTGCAGGCCGGGCGCGGTGGCTCAAGCCTGTAATCCCAGCACTTTGGGAGGCCGAGACGGGCGGATCACGAGGTCAGGAGATCGAGACCATCCTGGCTAACACGGTGAAACCCCGTCTCTACTAAAAAAATACAAAAAACTAGCCGGGCGTGGTGGCGGGCGCCTGTAGTCCCAACTACTCGGGAGGCTGAGGCAGGAGAATGGCGTGAACCCGGGAGGCGGAGCTTGCAGTGAGCTGAGATCCGGCCACTGCACTCCAGCCTGGGCGGCAGAGCGAGACTCCGTCTCAAAAAAAAAAAAAAAAAAAAAAAAAAAGAAAGAAATATTATTTGCATAAGAATTTGATTTAAGCTTTGCCAATGCTGAAAGTAAGATGAATGTTTTGAGTAAGGGACAAGAAAAAGCATACTTCCCCTGATGAGCCTCCAGGTCACATAGTATGGGGACTAATGGATCATATATTTTTATTTATTTATTGGAGAAACTCATCCCTCAAGTTGGTCACCCACTCCTTAGTCTGGAAGCTCGGTAATTGTCATAGAAACACTCATTTTTACAGTGTTATAGTTGATCACTGACATGGAACCAGACTAGGTAATCAAACATCTTAGCCATATGCTTGTTCTAAGTTCCAACCTAGTCAATTAGCACATTTTCTATTAAAAACTTGGTTGTAATAGGTCTTCATTAGCCAGCAGTTGCCATAATTGAATAGTTACTCAATTATTCCATTCCCCAACCTCATTTTCACTTCTTTTCAGACTCTAAGTAGGAATATTTCCAAGAACATTCATGATCCCCACCTCAAGCAAAATTCATGACCCCTACCTCAAACAAGCTGTTAGAGGTTGATCCAGGTTTTTAACATTTAATTTTTCTTACTGTGTTTTGGCATATGTAACTAAGCCCTGGGGCTCTCCTTTCTTTTGTTTATTTCATAATGTCTCGTGTTTCTTTACTAAGTAAGGAGGGAGAAATCATCTATGGTAAAGCCCCATAGATGAAGTGTCTCTAGAATGTGACTACTTTTCTACCCTTAAACCCATCCCATCTTCACCTTCCTCCAGTCCGCCTCCCAGACACCTGTCTGGGCATGTCATTATTCTGATATTACCTCCACTATCTGCATGACATTCCCTGCCACCATCTGCCTGTGTCTACCACATTTCACATCACTGAAACTCACCTGTCCCTTAAGACTTGTTCCCTGCAACTTTCAGGATGTCAGCTAATCTGATGATCATATCTGTTATCCAGAGGTGGGAATAGGGCCACCCCTAAATAGCATGTGCACATTTTATCACTGGCCTTGTGGACAGAGTATTTCTCATTTCCTTAGGTGTCCAAGTTCTTATGTACAAGCAGGTGTAAAAGGTTGTAATTGAGATATCAGAGAGCAAGTAGAGCAGTAGAGTAGCCCTCAGATAACACCAGGTAGGAAATTTCTGTTCTAGCCACTCACAGGGATGTCCTTCTTGATGAAAATTGTACCTCTTCTTTCATTATAAGACGATAAATATGAAACAACCTGGATGAGAATTTGTCATAAGGGTTTTCTGAGCTGGGTAACCTCATTGCGCTTTTCTCTATGCAATACAAAGTAAGCAAAAGCAGCTACCTGCCTAAGAAGTGTAACAAGCCACACTTGGCTTAAAAACACACAGTTGAACCTTCTCTGCATAATGAAACATCATAGCTGCAAATTGTCAGCCATCAGAATAGCACGTGAAAAGAAAGGATAAAATCAAAGCCATACTAACATTCCTGCTATTATCCATTCTCTGGAACACAGGAGAGTCCTTTCTAATGCATCCATCCTCACTGACCAAGTCTTTGTGATTTAGATTTGTAGGCTGAATTCAATGTAAGAATATAGATTGTTTCAAGGATGACAGATTACAACTGGTTTCTCTCCCCCGCCCCACCTACCCACAACCCTCGTGTTCACCTTTATAACAATTTTTTTTTCAAAAAGTAATGTGGTTTAAAAATCATTTTAAGTTGCCCAACGTAAATGATAAAATCAAATATTGGATTCACAAACAATAGCCTTTATTGGTTTGTGACAAGTGATCCATCTTTTTACATTAGTGCAGCTTTCTGAACCAGATTATTTTTCATAATTGATAATTTGTGAGTCATATATTTGTTATCTGTTCTTTTATGGCTTTGAAAATAGTGAACAATGCCAAAGATCACGAAGCTTTTATAAAGAAAATTATTTTAGTGAAGTTTATAGGCTGGCATTTTCTGAAAGTAGGTTCCCAATAAGTTTTGCAGAGAATGTAACAAAGATAAAAGTAACATCCCTTGCTAGAAAGAGACCTGACAGGTCTAGAATTCATACTGATAATAGGAATTTAGTTTTAGGAATTGTTCATATTTAGCATGAGAACAACAAAAATAGATACATTTTTAAAATGTTAAATACAGTCTGCAAGCTAAGAAAAATAGTTTTGTTACATATATGGGCAATTTTCCCAATACCTTGCTATGAGCATTAAAATTACACCAACAGAATAATGACACTATTTCTTTCAATCAATAATTTTCATTGATTTTGATAGATAGCCTTAGGATAAGTATCCTCCAACTATAACACAATTTTTGTCTTATTCAGTTTTATATTTTGTTCCTAAAACATCTAAAATGCAGTAGGAAAATTCTTACCCCTTATTATGGTTTATGATTATGTTATGGGTAGAATTGGGGGCTCTCCACATGAATTTATTTGCCCCAGGTAAATAATAATAAGGTCTTTAAAATCTCTGTTGCCTAAGAGGGCAATATAAAAAACTTTTTACCCTTAATTAATAATTCTCTCACACACTCTAAACATTTTCGCTAATTCTGTTCACAGTTGTACTGACTGAACAAAATATGAATCCATTGGAAAAGTAACAATATAATTTACTCAGAACTATATGGGAAGAAAAGTATTTTTAGATGAATTAAATATTAATTTGACAGAAAACTTGTATGAATCTGCTTTTACAAATTATGTTGTTCTTTCTTCAATGTTTATTGAAATTTTGGCTCAACAATTTAATTATAGAGAACTATTTCTATGAAAAAGATCACCTACTTAATTAAAATAAAATTGAGATCATTAATCATTACATAATTATATGATGATTATGTACAATTAAATACCATATATAAAACATTTACTCTTCATGAGACTGCAATAGTAGGGAAAGAAAACACCTGTAGGTTAATACCTCCACCACTTCTACTTATAAACATATGGATTCTATTACACACATTTATTACATCACCTAATTGCTTAAAATTCATACTTTAGTTGAGGGAAATGCTGAACAATGTCCAGTTGTCTATAAATCAGAATAAACTCGCATATGTATTTCTCATAAGTGCCTTTTCTTTGATGATTTTGTTATATGTGACCTCTTTAATTGAATTTCATCTACGTTTCTTCTAAATATTTCAAAAATATAATTAAAATGTTTATTATTCAAAACCAAAATTAAGTAGAAGAATAGTGTTGTTTCCTGAACATGTGCTAAATTGTGTTTAAAATTAAGGATGTGTGGAACATCTTTATCAGATAGGCAAACAGAATGTTTAAACTGTATAAATAGCAATATTAAAGATGGGTAACGTTCCTCTATGCATATCTTTAAAAATGTTGCCAGTGCTATTTAGCATCTCTAACACTGTGAAGAAGAATTTGCTCTACCTTTTCAGATGTTGTGTTGGCCTCATTTGTGGCATGTGCAGTGATAGTGGGATATGTTTATTTGTGCATATGGAGTGACAGATTGTTGATGTGTTTTAACCATAATATATTATTCAGTTTTGAAACCTACTCTCTTTAGAGTTGGAATTTCTTTATAATTGAAGGGAAAATGCATTTCTAATAACTTGCCTTATAGTTTTAAAGATTTTCATTTTTAAAGTGACTCAGCATATTTCATAAAATGTGGACTGTTTTATAGATTAGTGAGAATTTAGTGTTAATTCGATATATTTTTGCCACTAAAAATCAGATTCCTTTCTTGTAAGATGGACTAGTATCTGTGCTTCCTAACCAAAGTATTCAATATTTTCTTAAAGAAGAAATAGTTTAAAAAGATATTATCTCTAAATTACTCTAAATATTGCATGTAGATAGTTCTGAACAAATACAGTTAGAAAGCTATGTGGAGTCAGGGATTATGTAGTATACACTGTACCCTTCCCCCACAACTGCTGCCTCACGAGGTTTGTTCAAACCACGGAAACTAATTCCAAATTTTGTGATTGATCACTCTACCAAAAACAATTAAAATTATCAATATTAATTCTATGTAGGATTTACATGGAGAATCTACAGAGATTTAGAGGTATTATAATACATTATTGAGAGAAAAACGTTTCCCCTTCAGAAAAGCAATGCACATTATTCAGAAAGAAAAGAAACCTTCAAAAGCAAAAAAGGGAAATTATGCAAAACTCTAAAACTAGATGGTAGTTTTTAAAAGAAAAACTGTCAATCTATATCCTAGTGTGTAGTATGCAGTCTTTACATGTTCCTGGGCTTAGCAACTTGTCCGTAAATAACTTACATGCCATTATATAAAATTGTTTACCTATTTTCCTCCTCCATGCTAATTGTCTTGTATGTCATTCTGCAGTTTAGCCTGTAGGTAGCAATCTTGCACCACAAAAGCTCTCCATTTACTCACTTGCACTGGAAAAGCTTGCACCATTACAGATCCGTTAAATGTAAGCAGCGTTATTTGCATAAATTCCAGACTTTGATGATGGTCTGTGATCTTTGTAGCCTACCGATTACTTATGCAGTTGTTGGGCCTTAAAGTTCACGATTTTGCTCAGAGGTGACTTTACTTTGCATTGTGACTCTATATAGGTGGGAAACCGCAGAATGGTTGGGTGCATGCCCCGGAATCTTGAAAATCATGAGGCCTCTTTCTGAAATGTAATGCTTTGTTTTTCATACAGCCCTTCAGATTTATTTTTTAATCCACAAATCTTCTAAAATAGAGAATAACATTTTAGTACTTACGTAGCAAAGATTACAAAAGTGTGCTTCTGAAGTCAGTTACCCTCTCACATGCAATGAGGTCATGCTGTTACCATCTCAGAGCCTTTACCAGCTTAGACCTATTTAGTCTTACTTCTGTGAAGAATAATTAAAAGCCAAAAGAACCAGCATTGTTATTGTGACTAGTTATATTCAAATAATTACTGCAAAGTGCCATTGCTTGTGTATTTTTTAAATGGCAAAGACTTTCGTTCTTTTCTTTGCAGCAGTTTTTTTGGAATTATTGACAGCATTGTATTAAACAATTGCAGAGCCTATGTTCCATACCAAAAAATAGCTTTATTTCTGTTTCATGGGTTGAAAATAGTACATGATGTTTTTAGGATTATAACTTTTGATGTATTTCAGAAAGGTGGTCCTCTTTTTGTTAACATGGCTATCTGTCCAATTTTGATCCACTTTTGTTCCTTCATTCCTTCCTTTAACCCTTCGCCTGTGTACCTAGTCAGCTGCCAGGCTCTGCTCTAGATTGGGACTCCAAATTGCTTACTACCTGACCCCTGTGAGACAGAGATGGAAGCAGGCTACAGAGAGGAGATATTTGAGCTGGGCCCTAGAGGATGAATAGGAGTTAGATGGTAAATAATGGTTAAAAAAAAAAAAAAATTTGGCAGAAGAAATAAACAGCACATATTTATTCATTAGTCCTACTAGAAGAGGTTTAATTAGCACCCAAATAATAATCAGTTCCAGAATAAAGTATTTGTTTTGTTCTATTAGCATGTTATTATTACTATTGAAATGCCAATTAATAAAGTACCTATGAAAAAGTTTATATTTTATTATAATCATATGTTACTAAGGAAGGAAATAAGTTTTAATTACACTAAAATCCTATCAATGTATTTTAGTTCACACCGATGAGTGTCTAGTTCTAGTATATTTTTGTGGAGTTCAAAAAAATTATAAACTCCCATTCCTGCATATATTCCTTTGCTACCAAAGAACCCAGTGGATTTTTAGAAAATTGAGCCTCATTTATTTCAGGAATCCTTTGAACAAATTGTTTCTGAATGATTGTATTTCTTAATATGGAAGATCATAGTTTGTATTAAATTATAGTAATAAGAGAGAAAAGAACTAACCTTTTATCAAAACTATATCAGCATATTTCAAATTGTTAGTATTTTAAGTTTCAGGTGTTGACATACAATTTCTTGAACAGTGGAATAATTTCTGCAAAATAAGATGCACTCTATTGCTAATGTATTGACAAATTAGTTATTGGCAATAAATAAAAATGCAGACAAATCATTTAATTATAAAATAGTTTTATTTATTGCCAATAAATTAGCAATACAATGCATCTTATTTTGCAGAAATTATCCCACAGTTCAAGAAATTGTATGTCATCAGCAACCACCTTTGTTAATAAAACTTCAACTACTTACTTTTCTGAAATTTGAAATTAATTCAGTCATCATAAGCAACTTATGTCTGTTATTGCATTTGGAACCCGTCATGCCTACTTCTTATAATACCTGTGAAAGTTACAGAGTGCAATTTCAGGAACAAGAAGAGCTTATTGTTTGTGAAGAGTAAGTAGGCTTTGATTCCATGGATCAGTAGTTACTAAAGCTGCAGCTGGTTCACAACAAATATTCACATCTTAAGTGGTTAGATAGAGAAGGCATTTTCTCCGAGGGTGACCCCCAAGGCTGTAGGGTGAGGGGAAAGCTCAGAAATAAGTAACTTGAGTGACTTGGAGGTTTTGAAGAGTCTGGCAGACACTGTGACAAGAAAGCTAACTTTAATGGGGAAAGAGGCTTCTTTATTTCTTAATGTTACACATTTGATTTTAGATATTTATTTTTACAAGACATTCTGGTGATAAAACTTAATGACATATTCTTTTATTAAGTGTAGCTGATTTACATGTTGGTTATAATCAGATTCAGGAATAGTTTTAAATCATTATTTTTTTAGTTTGCTCTTTTCAACTCTGAAAATGTTCCTTCTATTAGCTACAAATGTAGATCATCTGTCAGCCCTCCTCTCCACCTGCTCACCAACCCCTCCCCAAACCAAGGCTTAGGATGATACCAAGCAGGTGAAGGACCTGCAGTCTCAAGAGATCAGTCTTATCTGAGCTAAATGAGGCTGAAGTTGCAGATGAAAACAGAAGAGTGGAAAACAGGTGCTTGAGCAGGTGGGTTTGTGATCTTTTGCCATTATACTGGTTCTCATAGTTTTAGATCATCGTAAGAAGTAACAGAGTTTCCTCTGTTACAGAAACATCTGGGGCATCCTCACAACAGGAATTGACCCTGAGGGGTGATGAACTTGATGTGGTAGGGATATCTCCCTCTCTAATTTATACCCCCAACATATATATATATGTGTGTGTGTGTATATGTATACCCACATTGCTACTTCTTAATTTGATCAATAAAGATTTTTACCCCTCCCCACCATCTCCCCAGATCCATTCCTTTGTGTGGGAGACAGGCAAAAGGCAAAGAATCCATCTTTGTTCTTTGTCAAGCCTCAGAGATCCCATTTCCAGGGGACTGAGATAGATACATCTCAGAGCTAAGTAAAATATCAGAAATTTGACCTTTTATTTTTCATTTTCTCAGAAGATGTAGAAATACCCTTAGAACAGAAATAGAAGTATAGAAAAAGACTTAGAGCAGGTACTACATAGGAAGATCAACTTTGTTTCTTTTTTAACAGCTGAAAGAATAAATGGGTTCCACTATTGATAAATGAATAATTGTTGCATTGATTAGTAAGAACATAAGAGCCAGCTGCTTGGCAGAGTGCATGGAACGCTGAATAAGTTCTTAGAACAGTGCTTCTCAGCCTTTGATGTACATACATATCACCTGGGGATCCTGTTAAAAGGCAGAGTGTAATTCAGTAGGCGAAGGGTAGAGTTTCTAGGTTATGCTGATGCTGTTTTATTGGAAAACAAAATGTTGGACGTTTAGCACATAGGTTTGCAAATTTTAGCATGATTCAGAATCACCTGGAATGCTCTTAGGAGCACAGAAATCTGGTCCCTGCTCCCAAGTTTTCTGATGCTGTAGAGTGGGAATGGGGCTCAAGAATTTGCATTTCTAACAAGCTTTCAGGTGAGGCTGCTGATGCTGGTCCACCGAACATATTTTGAGAACCACTGGTTACTCTACTGGATGCTTATTAGAATTACCAAGGGTGCTTTAGAAGACCACACACACACACACGTACAGAAACACATACATGCCAGAGACACACACAGAGTGCAGTGTCTGCCCTTCAATGATTCTGGTTTAATTGGTCTTGGATAGGGCAGAGGCATGGTGACTCAAATTCAACTCTCTTCAGGTTATTCTTTTTAAAAAAACTTTTATGTTTAGGGTGACATATGTAGGTTTGTTATTATAGGTAAACTGCCTGTCACAGGGTTTTGGTATACAGATAATTCTATTACCCAGGTAGTAAGCATAGCACGTGACAGGTATTTTTTCTGATCCTTTCCCTCTTCCTATTCTCCATTATCACATAGGCCCCAGTGTGTGTTGTTTCCCTCCCTGTGTCCATGTGTTCTTGTTGTTCAGCTCCCACTTGTAAGTGAGAACATGTGGTGCTTGGTTTTTTTGTTCTTTTGTTAGTTTGCTGAGGATAATGGCCTCCAGCTCCATCCATGTTGCTTCAGAGGACCTGATCTCATTCTTTTTATGGATGTGTATTATTCCATGCTGTGTATGTACCACATTTTCTTTATCCAGTATACTGTTGATGGACATTTAGGTTAATTCCATGTCTTTGCTATTGTAAATAGTGCTGCAGTGAGCATACATGTGCGTGTGTCTCTATGATAGAATGATTTATATTCTTTTGGGTATATACCCAATAGTGGGATTACTGGGCTGACTAGCAGTTCTGTTTTAAGTTCTTTGAGGTATTGCCACACTGCTTTCCATTATGGCTGAACTAATTTACACTCCCACTAGCAGTGTATAAGCATTCCCTTTTCCTCCACAACCTAACCAGCATCTGTTATTTTTTGACTTTGCATTAATAGCCATTCTGACTGGTGTGAGATGGTATCTCATTGTGGTTTTGATTTGCATTTCTCTAATGATCAGTGATGTTGAGCATTTTTTCATATGCTTGTTGCCCACATGCTTTTAAAAAGTGTCTGTTTACAGCTGGGTGCGGTGTTCATGCCTGTAATCCCAGCACTTTGGAATGCCAAGGAGGGTTGATCACCTGAGCCCAGGAGTTTGAGATCAGCCTGGGCAACATAGCAAAACCCTGTCTCTACAAAAAAAAAAAAAAAAAAAAAAAAAAATTAGCTGGGCATGGTGGTGCATACCTGTAATCTTAGCTACTCAGGAGGCTGAGGCGGGAGAATTTCTTGAGCCCAGGAAGGGAAGGTTGCAGTGAGCTGAGATCATGCCATTGTACTCCAGCCTGGGTGACAGAGTGAGACCCTGTCTTAAAAAAAAAAAAAAAGTTCATGTCCTTTGCCCACTTTTTAATCTGATTGTGATATTGTTTGGCTATGTCCCCACTCAAATCTCATCTTAAATTGTAGCTCTCATAATCCCCACCTGTCTTGGAAGGGAGACAGTGGGAGGTAATTGAATCACGGGAGCTGGTTTTACCCATGGTGTCCTCGTGATAGTGAATAAGTGTCACAAGATCTGACAGTTTTATAAAGGGCAGTTTCTCAGCACACGCTCTTTTGCCTGCTGCCACATAAGACGTGATGTTGCTCTTCCTTCACCTTCCACCATGATTGTGAGGCCTCCCTAGCCATGTGGAACTGTGAGTCCATTAAACCTCTTTTTCTTTATAAACTGCCCAGTCTTGGGTGTATCTTCATAGCAGTATGAAAATGGACTAATACAGGTTGCTTTTTGCTTATACAGTTCCTTCTTATATTCTGGATAATAGATCTTTGTCAGATACAGAGTTTGCAAATATTTTCTACTATTCTGTACATTGTCTGTTTATTCTGTTGATAGTTTGTTTTGTTGTGCAGAAGCTCTTTAGTTTAATCAGGTTCCATTGGTCAATTTTTGTTTATGTGCCCTCAGGTTATTCTAATGTGAAGTCAAACTAGAGGGCCTACTAGGTTTCTTCCAGGAAAGGATGTGTAGTAAATTGGAAAAGGAAAAACTGAATAAAGAGAGGGAAGAAAAAGAAAAAAGAGAGAGAGAAGGAGACAATCTCAAAAGATGGAAAAAAGAAACCAGAAATTGGTGTGGGAGGAAGGGAAAGAAATAGTAAAGATCTATTTTTAGAAAATCATCAATATAAAGTAAAACTTGTGAGTGCAGGAGGTTCAGATAAGTGTTCCTACAGCCAGCAGTTGGGGAGCTGCTGGGATTCCATTGAGGCTGACATCCTGATGCGCTTCATTCCTTCTTACCCTTTCATTGCCTCCTGCATGATTCTCTACCTCCACAAGCCCAGAAGGAAAAGCAGGCTCTTAAAGGAGCACCCACGGGTTTTATTACTCCTAGAGTGGATGAGTGCAGCTATAGAAGTAAATTAATAAAATGAATACAAATGAAATGTCCACGTTTGTTGAAAAAAATGTAAATTTCCTTAACTCTCCAACTCCTTCTTTTAAAGAATGACAATGGAAAGCCTTGTCAGTTCCCAACAGTGATGGCAGCGTTAATGAGGGAACATTCAAGAAGCAGAATGAAATAAAATATAAGAGGAGGGTGGCCTTTTTTTTTTCTTTTAGACAGAGTCTCGCTCTGTCACCCAGGCTAGAGTGCAATGGCGTGATCTTGGCTCACTGCAACCTCTGCGTCTGCCTTCAAACGGTTCTCCTGCCTCAGCCTCCCAAGTAGCTGGGATTACAGGCACCGCCACTACGCCCTGCTAATTTTGGTATTTTTAGTAGAGATGGGATCTCACCATGTTGGTCAGGCTGGTCTTGAACTCCTAACCTTAGGTGATCCACCTGCCTTGGCCTCCCAAAGTGTTGGGATTACAGGCGTGAGCCACCGCACCTGGCCGAGGGTGTCCTTTCACCGTCCTTTTTGGTACTTGTCTCTTCTACAGCCTGAGCAGCTGCTTCCAGCTAATCTACTGGAATGTTTAGAGACATAACGAAAACAAAACAAAAAACCACATTACTTTTGCAAAAACACAACCTTTCTCTCTACCTAATAAATCAGTCCATTTGCCTTATTCAGATGCGCTGGTCCCAAATTGCAAATTCCCAGAACCCATGAACTCTTCTCTCCTATTGTGTCCAGTTCAAAGCAATCTCTTACTTACATTTATGGGACACTTCTAAACTTTTATATCTTTAGCTTTAGTATTGACTGTTTTGTTAGTGCTCTTCTTTTCTACATAAAGCACTCTAAAATTCATATAAAGAGACAAAACTAATGGCCTCCCAAACATTGTTAACAAATCATTGTTTTTGTTTTTGTTTTTGAAAGATGTTTAAAATTAAACCTCACTAATTGGAAACAACCTTGAGGGAAAGCCTATCATCTAACCCCAACCTAACTTCCTAACCTTGTGTCTTACATACAGTCCTTTCTTATCCCACCCATGTATTCCATCTTCTAGAACAGAGTTAGCAGACAAATCACCTACATCCCGTCACCTCTGATGCCCTTTCTCGTGGCAGACACTGTAAACTGATCACAACACACATGCTTTTACACATACACGCACGATTGTAATCCTCAAAAAAACACTCTATGTAGCCATTACCAGTTGTTTGGAGTTGATTCTCAAGCTGTACCCGTTTGCCATTCCCTCATTCTTTGTGTACGTGTCTGTCTTCCCTTCTGAGTTTGAGCCTTAAAAGGATGGAGAACAGGTTGCATTTGTTAATTCTACTCAGGATGTGGTAAAGGGCTTTGTACATAGCAAATTGTCAATGTCAATGAATTTTTGTTAAATTTTATCTTGTAGGCCAGTCTAGACTGATAAAAAATATATTTCATAGAATTTTTTACATAAAAGTTTTCTCTTTCATCCAATGGAAAGCAAAATGTAGCCAAGTGGAATTACTGGGAATCAAGAATGTTTTCTCATTGTTTGTAATATTAATGGTATCTTTAAAATAAGAGAGTTCTCACATCCAAAACAAATACTCTCTCCCCTGAAATCCTTTTTATGTTTTTATAATTTTCTTTAGCAAACCCTTTTATCAGGGCAAAAAATCAATTGCAGCCTCTCTAAATTTTTACAAAGCCTGATTCAATAAAGTTTTCACTACCGGTCTTTTCTATATTATTTCTATCATGTTTCAGTAATAAAAAGCAGGTTGCTAAAACCACTTTATATACTCAGTGGTGATATTCTACTGTCATGATTAGTAGATATATTGTTTATTCATAAGACAGCATGCATAGCATTCACTTTCAGGAAGAACATTCTGAAATAGTTGGATTTGCTCTATCTTTATCATATTGCAAAGATAAGAAGAAGGAATTGCTTGTGGCCTTTTATTCCTTGATGATTTTTCCCCAAACATATTACTAATTAATAACTTTGCTGAAAATCTAAATAAATCAGAAAGATGAAATAAAATGAGACATAGACAAGAAAAGATTGTTGTTGTTTTTTAGTTGACACAATCCATACGTTAGCATTTAATGAAGAGCTTGTTTGCTTATGAAGTGAAACATGCTTTTTTTCATAGTCACAATCTATAGACCCAGTATGTGTGTATATATAATTTTGATGTGGAAGGAAACATAAAATCAAGTAAGAAGCTTTCTTTGCTGGAATACTAATAGTCTCTCAATAAGTTTCCCTAATGTCTACAGGGGGAAAAAAAGACCTTAGCACCTTTTAATTTTGCAGCTGTTTTTACACTTTTATTTCCTCTTCTTTCCTCCCACATTTACACAAAAACCTTCTCAAGTCTCTTTTAAGCACCGCAGCAACTAAATCAATCCTAAGTGGCAACCACTTCTAACAGCGTTGCGTATGACTGTGTGTTAATTAGCTCCAGTAGATTATCCCCTGGTGTGTGGTGGGGTGTTGGTGGGAACTTTTCAATGTGCAGAGAGTGCTAAGGGTTTCATGTTTATTTTCATGTACTGAGGCAAATTCTCAGGATGTCTTCAAATTATCTCCTTGGGGGTGTTTTTCCTGAGCTAATCCTGACAGAATCTTTCTATCAGATATGCCCATCATCAAGAACAGTAGAACGGTGCACATACAGGAACCTCTGTGCTCGGGGCTGTATGCAAATTTAATGCCCAGCTCATTTCTGTTTCTCTTACATGGATGACAGACATTTTAACAATGTGTTCCACATTCCCCTCTGGGAATCTAGTTGGATTCCTGAATGTATATGAGCGTATATATACATCCATTCGGAATGTATTTTTGAATACAATGTAGGGAACATATATGCATAAAAATGTGTGTATATATGTATATATAAGCACATTTATTATGAGTAATGTGGATATTGGAATGCATATGTGAAGATGGGAGTCAAGCTGCTCTTGATCAGAGATGTGTCTACATCCCAGGGAGACTAATCAGTTGCTGAAAAATGGATAGGGCAGAAGAACTGATAAACATCTACTCTGAATATAATTCCACAGTGTTTGGGGTGGGAGTTGTGCCACTATGAAATGGTAAGTAGCAACAGCATAGAAAATCAGCTTTGTTTTTCAGCTATTTTTAATGGAAAAATTTATATCCTAAGAGCTTTTCCAATCGAAATGCCAATCTTCATGATTGACCATAAATTTGTGACTGAAGTGACCTTTGCCATCATTGTACCTGAGATCGTCAACATAAGTACTTCCTTGGCAACACCATTGTTTTATTTTCAGTGGCACCTTTCTGTCCTGGGGATATGCCCTTCAATTCCTGTTTCCATTCCCTGGGTGGACTGGGCTGGCAACCCTAGAAGTATAAGGGAAGGGCGCATCTACTCGTCACCTTTAAGCCTCGGTCGCATGCCAAGCATCCGGCTCTATGCTTTTCTGTCTCCTTTGGCACACCAGTGTCAAAGATGCTTCCCACATTGAGCACTTTGTGCCAAGTATTTAGCTGTTCTATATGAAATGGCCAAATGGCCACTAAGGGTGGTACACTCCATCAACAATTTCCCTTCCTCATTTTCCACCCACCCCCAAATCCACCTCAAATAAACCTAGCTGCTCAGCAAAAAACAGCTTGCTTTGTATCCAGATGCAACTTCAAAACAAATCTCTTATATTCCAGATAGCAATACCACCTTTGAAGAAATTAGGAGATATTGTTGTCTAGACTATATTGCAAATATTATATGATTTCATTCTTACAAAAGTACTTGTGTCTCATGGTGGAACTCCATTTGAGGAGTGAAAACTAAGTCCAGTGAGATTAAATCACTTGCCCAATAACACATAGGTGGTAAGCCCTGATAGATCCAGCTCTTTGACTACTGAGTGTGATGATCTTTTACTCTCCCAACCCAAAATTAGACATAAAGAAAAAACAATGGTGTTACATGAAAAGGATGAGAACCTTGAAACATCTAGAGCAGCAGAGGAGAGTAAAAGTCCCAAACAAGCCATCCCAATAGTGGTTAAAATCTCTTCTCACATTCTAAACTCTTCTCTTGGAAGATATAAACAAAGCCTTCTCACACCCATCTTCCCAGACCCCTACTATTGCAACGAAGGAATGAGAAAAGAGAGAAGGAGAAGCTATTTGTCGTCTCTCTGTTCCTCTCTCTGTATATCCCAGTCTTCTCAGTTTTGTCCTGTTTCTCCTATGAATACAGTGTTGCATTCCTAAAGAAGGTCCTCTCTTTACTGTTTCTTCCATTGTCAGACTTCCTTAGATGGCACCAAGAATCCCCCTGAGAGTTTGGGGAAAGGAGGATTTTTTTTTTTTTTCCAGCTACACTGAGTTTAAGATGAGTGTCACTTTGAACCCAGCCCAGTTTTAACATATGGGATTCATTGATGGTGATTCCAGGTTAATTCAAAGGACAGGGCTCTGTATCCTCTGTGGTGTCACATGCAACTTTATTTCCAGTGCTTTGCCTGAGGTCATTGCTCTAGATCACTAATTATCACCAGAGGACATAATTAAAATACTGAACTGAGGGTATTGAAAGTCCTAGAATTTGATTTGTGAATTAGTTTCTTTCAATTAAGGTGAATGAATATTTATTGAGCATATATTATGTGCTAGGCAGTGTGCAAATGTCATCATGTGATCTTTATAGTCATCTTTTAAAGAAGGTGCTGTTATTTTAGTGTTTCATGGAAGAGAAAAATCAAAGATCTAAAAGAAAATTTGCCTGAGATCACAGTTAGGAAGCGCCAGAGCCAGGCTTCAAATCCATCATTTGGGTTTGCTTTGCAATGCTTCCCAGATACTTCATCATCAGTAGAAGAGAGAATGTGCATCCCAGGGAGGTTTGGGTGGGCCCAGCCTGAGAGAGACCATGGTGGGCAAGAATTATTTTTGAAGTCTCTTACATTATTTTTAAATATATATGACTTAGACATTCTATTCAGAGCCATTTTCGTGTTTATTTTACATCTTTTTAAAATTACTACCAAGAAAAAAATAGTTCTATTTTATTGAGCGTTTTCTCTGCATACCCTCAGCAGACTGCTGTGTGAAACCCGGAATTTTTTAGTATTCCAGTGTGAAAACTTGACTGCAGGGAAAATGCTATGTATTGACTTAATGACCTCCTACTCTGGGTGAGTAGGTAAAGCAGAATCTGGGAGTAATGTGATGTATACGTAAGCACATGGCTACAGTTGATTATAAAATTTTGTGGATATTCATTCAGTGGAGATAGCTTCAACTTGGCGGTAATAGAAAAGTACCAGTGTTGGAAAAAACTGAAACATGTTTCTGAAGGTGAATTTTCAGCTTTTGCACTTCTCTGTGAGCTTACTGACCATAGGGATGGTATCTGAGGGGAGTATTTATCTCTGTATTCTAGCACATGGCCTGGTTGATCAGTTCATTCATTGGTTAGTTGGTTAATGAGCAAAAAAAGCATAGATATTCGCAATATTCTGGCTTAGACAATTTCAGAGACATTAAATGTTCTGAGACTAATAGTGGGAAAAATTATAATGGAATGTGGTCTTTAATCGCACTATACTGCTTAGAGAATTTTAACACCAAGACCTCTGAGGATCCCTTCAGTTCAATCAGTCCACATCTGCCCCTGGCTACCTGATTATCATCCTCCTTGCCCAGCATCATCTTGTTACCTTTTCTATGCCAAAATGCCTCACATCTACTCAAAATATATACTCTAAAACTCTCTGAATGTTATGCTTGCAACAGGACAACCATGCATTTAATACATTTATTTGTCCACTCAACATTTATCTGTGGAGCACTTCCTATGTATCTGGCTAGATAGTGCTGGATGCTAAGAAGCAGATTTACTAATATGATAGAGAATTTCAAGTTCAAATGGGTAAAGACTTAAGGTATGTACTGAGGTTCCCTCTCTGCCCAGACTTTTCCAGTGCATTGTATGGGAGTTTCTGGAAATAGCATTCCAGTAGTGCACTCTGACTCTAGTGCAGTGAGCCTAATAACTTAGTTGCATCTTCTCAGAGATCCAAGAGGAAGATATTGGTTCTACATGTCTCTCATCTGTCCTTCATATCATAGGAATTTGCAGTTGAGACATTTTCAGTTATAAGAATACTATCATGAAACTTTAAATTGACTTCAAGTAACTCTTATGTATCAATTCACTATGAAGCAGAGCTAAACTGAAACAGCAGTTAAATGACTGTCCTTTTGGAATTAGGGTTAACACCTCTGTCTTAATGAAACTTTTATAACTTACATAATATTCTGGCAGGAAAGATGCTGGGTAAGTGTAAAGTACGATGATGGCTGTTACTGTTGCTTCTGTGACATTTGGACAACTTAAACCATATGGCCTAAATGTAACTCTAGATAAATGTATAATTTTAGGTTGATTTTGTTTCAGAGCACTTGGAGTTCTGTTTGAATTAAGAGCCAAATCAAATCCAAGAAACAGGTGTTATTTCCAAAAAATGGAAGGGATGTGCATTACCGATGACCCAGTCAACAGATCGCTGCTTTAAATCAAATAGTGGTATGTGAAGGAATGTCTAAATATCATTGCCACAAGTTCTGTGCAAGAGCAGTTCCTCAGAATGTTCTCTTTTCTGACTCCTGACAAGTGTACAGTTAAATATATAAATTAATACTTTAGCCTTATGTGAGCATGAAGAATAATCTGACCTGGGAGCCTTAGTAGGGCTCATTCTACGTTAAGAGATGACTGGTCAATTAACCAGTGCCCCTGTCTCTCATCTCCACCCTGAAACCCAAGTGCTTCAGATTTTAGATATTTGCATTTTTATCCCTCTGACATGAAAGAGGCTTAAAGAAAACTAGCTCCAGATATGTGCAAGCAAGCTCAACTCTTTTAACCTAAGTTGGGCTTATACCGTGTACCAGGCTTTGTTCTAAGGATTCTAGAAATAGTAACTCATTTAGCTCTAATAACAATCTTATATGGTAGTTGCTCTATTATCTTCACTTTACAGATGACGAGACCAAGGGGCAGAGGAGTAATTTATCCAGGGATACATGACTCCGAAGTAGTGAATCTCAGATTCTTACCCAAACATGCTAGTTCCCTGTGTCATTTTTGTTTTGTTTTGTTTTGTTCTGTTTTGTTTTGTTTGTTTGAGACAGGGTCTCGCACTGTTGCCCAGACTGGAGTGCAGTAGCATGATCATGACTCACTGCAGCTTCAATCTCCTGGGCTCAAGTGATCCTCCTACCTCAGCCTCCCAAACAGCTGGGACTACAGGTGTGCACTACCGTGTCTTGGCTGATGTTTTTTATTTTTAGTAGAGATGAGGTCTTGCTATGTTTCCCAGGCTGGTCTGGAACTCCTGTTCTCAAGTGATCCTCCCACCTTGGCCTCCCAAAGTGCTGGGATTACAGGTGTGAGTCACTGCACAGGCCTCCCTGTGTTCTTAACCACTGTGCTCTACTACTTGCCCTACCTGAGAGAGTGACTCATTTTTGCTTCTGTCAAACCCATAGAATCTTCCTGGAAAGACATTAAAAGTCAGATATTTCCACAAGATTTGCTTTTAGGGAAGGGAAAAAAAACAACACTCTAAGATTGGCGTTACTAATGGTCCTCTATATAACAGAACATATTCCCAATTAAAACCTCTTTGCTTTCCTGGGACACATATGGCCCCATAATTTTTAAGTCCATGATTTTTAAACTGCAGAGCAGGATCTAATAATTACCTTGCTTATCTTGCCCTTTTGTCTAAGAAAAGCGAAGATGTTATAAATAGGAAATTACAAATTTTATCAGCTGCAGTTTATACAAGAAACTAAGGTTCTGCTTAGGACAAAACTATGAGCAATCAGGTGGGTCTTTTAAATCTATTCCCAAGAGGAAGGCTCAGACTGTGAAATCATGCAATCACTAGGGAAAGAGAATTTCATAGTATAAATCTTCCAGCATTAAATCTCAATCCTGAGTATCTTTATAAAGAATCTGAGTTGATTTCAGCCACCATGGTAACTAGAAAAGCACAGGAGACTGAAGAAGGTGAAGAAATATAGCAATAAAAACTCCTCAACTCCTCAAGTGCTGTCTGTCTTTACCATTCATTCTGTCGCTTAACAATATGGTATCATGTTTTATGTATTAAATTGGCCCTATGTGTGCGTTTTCTCCCCCCAGCTGTGTAGTAGGCTCTGGAGGACTAGTTAGCATTTTGTATACCATTGGCACCTCTCAGTGACACAGTGCAGACCTACAGATGGGGTTGTTCTTTCACACTCACTCCTTTCCACAATCCAGTTTAAAGAACTCTCTTTTTTTTTTTTTTTTTTTCTTTTTTTGAGATGAAGTCTTGTTCTGTCGCCCAGGCTGCAGTGCAGTGGCGTGATCTTGGCTCACTGCAACCTCCGCCTCCCGGGTTCAAGCGATTTTTCTGCCTCAGCCTCCCGAGTAGCTGGGACTACAGGCACGTGCCACCATGCCTGGCTAATTTTTTTGTTTTGTTTTGTTTTGTTTTGTTTTGAGACGGAGTCTCGCTCTGTCACCCAGGCTGGAGTGCAGTGGATCATCTCGGCTCACTGCAACCTCCGCCTCTCGGGTTTACGCCATTCTCCTGCCTCAGCCTCCCGAGTAACTGGAACTACAGGCGCCCGCCGCCACGCCCGGCTACTTTTTTGTATTTTTAGTGGAGACGGGGTTTCACCGTGTGAGCCAGGATGGTCTCAATCTCCTGACCTCGTGATCTGCCCGCCTCAGCTTCCCAAAGTGCTGGGATTACAGGCATGATTAACCCGCGCCCGGCCTGAAAGATTCTCTTAAGGAGAGGGCAAGAGCTTTGAAGTAAGACAGGCCTGGATATAAATGACTCTGCTAAGGAAGATGTGGTTATGAGAAGTCATGGGGATATAGCACTGGCAGAAGCAACCCTTTTAGTGGGTATGTATTATGAATCAGCCACTATTGAGTTGCTGTACGTAGCATCTCTACTCTTAACAAACAACAGTCTTCTAGATGAGGACAACAAAGCCCAGAGACGTTAAGTCACTTGCCACTGTCTGTCTCGGAGCCAGATCACACCCTGGCTATTGGACTCACTCCTTTCTGTTATACTTCTCACTTTGGACAAGTTATCCCACCTTGACCTTCAGTTACCTCCTTTTTTAGAATGCTGAAACTCATATCTACCTTGCAGGCTTTTGTGAGAATAAAGTAAGAAAATGCAAGAAAAGGTTTATAACTGAGCTACTCTTAGAAGGTGCTTCATAAAAATCTGGTAATTATCATCATAGTAGTATCTGTTAATAATTAAAATCACCTTCCCTTTCAAAATCCCTTCCCCAATGCTCAAACCCTTAAATCTAAGCATTCGTCAACTGCTAACTAAACTAAGAATGAGAATGCATTATAGGGCCAGGCATAGTGGCTCCTGCGTGTAATCCCAGCACTTTGGGAGGCCAAAGTAGGTGGATCATTTGAGGTTAGGAGTTCAAGACCAGCCTGATAAACATGGTGAAACCCCGTCTCTACTAAAAATACAAAACTAGCTGGGCGTGGTGGTGCACACTTGTAATCCCAGCTACTGGGGAGGCTGAGCCAGGAGAATTGTTGAACCTGGGAGGAGGAGTTTGCAGTTGCAGTGAGCAGGGATGGCACCATTGCACTCCAGCCTGGGTAACAAGAGTAAAACTCCGTCTCAAAAAAAAAAAAAGAGAGAAAGAGAGTGTGTGTTACAATGGCACATTATCTTTAAATTCAGTTACCAGGTCTCCTAATGAAGTTTTGTTTTGAGATAGGTTATTGGGGGTTAGACCCTCCACACTCTGTCCAGATTGCCACTCATGCAACCTGAGATCTCTGACTGGAATCGGCGGCCTCTGAATTGCCCTATGATGTCTCTTCCTCATAATGGCCTGCCACTGCCTACTGTTCCTGGTCATTTCCTCCTTGTCTGAAAATTAATTCATTGCAGCTTTGAAATTTCATAATCAGAAAAATCCTAAAAGTCTTAGTATCTTGAAGCCTTTATAAACCTCATAGATAAGGTTTACAGTGATAAAACACAGTTGTAGCTTGTGCCTTGGAAATCAGATGCACAGTGGCTTGTATCTTTCTGCACATTGTAAAAAAATATATGTGTCTTGAAATTCTAGAATATGTTTGAATATTCAAAAAGGACAGCTAGTTATGGAGAGTGTTATATGGGTAATGTTAAATATCTTTCTTCCCCTACCAAAAGTGGTTAACTACCTATTTCTTTGCGATTGCGCTGTGTGGTTCCTTCAGTGCAGACTGGGCAGACAAAATAATGCACACTTGGGAAAGCTTCCTCTGTTTTGCAGTGGTGACATTTCACTGCCTTAAAGCCTGCATTTCTTACTTTTACAAACTTGTCACAAACTTTCACCATAATGTCCAAGTCTCCCCTGAAGATTGTGCAAAGCGAAATCAAAATTCTTGCACAGCTTTAATGATGACATCAGTGGTGAGAAAAAGATTATGCACGCACATACACAAATCCAGCTGGTACATGAGCATAAATAACAGTTTGGTGACAGCAGAAAAGTATTGATGCCTTTCAAATTTGATGTCTTTCCCTGAAGAAATTTGCTGATTTGCTGTGTTGAATTTAGGCTAGTTCTCTCTTTTCTTGATAAATCTATTTTTTTTCTCACTTTCTTAAGTTATTATGCATTCGTAAACTACATCTTGAAAGATCATAGTTGTCATCACCCACCCCAATTTTTCTTCTGCAGATAATCTAGGGAACTTTTTTAACCTTTATTTTGGCACTTGATGAACAGCAAGATATTAATACATTTAACAGAAATGGGAAAAATAACTTGAATAGCCAATATCTGTGCTTCAGAGAGAAAAGTTTTGATAGCACAAAGTAATAATACTGGCAATAATTTAGGAACATGCATATATTAGTATGCCTCTAATTTAAGAGCTAATTATCTTTGTTTTCATTCTTAAAAACAAATTTGTTTTTTCCATTAAATATAAAAATGGTTCCACCTTCTAGCAACCCCTTCATTAAAACTATACAAATAATTAAAACAAAGAAATTACCACATAATTGGGCCATATTACGCATAATTTATTATGCCTTTTCAGTCTTTAGATAATAGTTTATTTGTATAAATAATTTTTATAGTACTTCGGTGTGTGCAGGGAGGATACAGTGTCCAGAATGAAAGAAGCAGTGTGATTAGTTGATGAGGTGTTGACATTGCCTTTATTTTATTATAGCTACACAGGTTGATTAGCATCATAACATTAGAATAAATCTGCATACACTTAAAATAAAACATAATGCCAAAAAAAGCATACAGAACTTATTGGCCTGATTCAGTAAGTTCTGGTGTAGCTGAAATTTTGCTTTAAATAATTGTCCACCAGTGTTCTTCTGCTTATTTTTTTCGGATGTGTTTTCTTTGTTTTTCTTTACCTTTCTGAAAGATATTTATAACTCTCCAGGGTGCACCATCCTACTGAGATAACTGTGTTCTTAGATGCTTGAAGACAAAGATGAACAGCTCACTTGTGGTGTGTGGTTATCTCATTATCTCTACCCACCCTGTTGTAGGGTATTGCTTGAGCTACAGTGAACTGTTTGCCCTGCTGGCAAACAAGCCCCTTGCAGCTCCTGACACGTGTTTTAACCGTTATTTAGGCTCATTCTTCGCGGTGAGCCTGAATATGCCCTTAGGCTCCCAATGAAAAGGGAGCTTAATGATGTGTCAAAAATTGCACTACAAGGGCCCACAATAAATTCAGACTTTGTAAGTACAGGAGCCAACAGGGCAGCTGGAATTTAAGGTAGTGCTCACAACCAGACCAGTTGTTATGAAGTCATTCTGAAGGGGAGTAGGGGAGTGTGTGTGTGTGTGTGTGTGTGTGTGTGTGTTCAGCTAGCCCAAAGCAAGAGAAGAGAACCTGTGTCAAAAATGACTGAGAGAAGAAGTCAAAGGATAAGCTGGAAACCATGAGTCAAAGAAGCCAAATACATGTTTTTGAAACAATTCATAGAGGGAGATATAAATGTTCACATTGTCGATCGAAGAAATCACAGACATATTTTCCCAGCAAAAATAACCTTAGGTAGAAATGAAGCTTTGAAAGCTTGGGTCTTCTAGGGGAAGGTGTGGTGATTACTTGGGAACTTCCTTTTCTTACATTGAAGAAAGTACAGGTAAAACTGGATAACTTTTCTAACCCCCTTGGCAATGGAAGTAGCTTCTCATTGTATTTTCTCTTAATCTAGTTTAGAACAAATGGCTTATGCAAGGAGGGAATGCATTATAAAATAACTCTCAAACATTTGTGTAAAGAGACGCAGACCTTTTATTTTCCTAAAGCAGCTGTTGAATAATGAACTCAAAGTGGAATTAATTAAGGATACCACAGAAACCGTAGAACCCTTGGGATTGCCCCATTTTTCAAAAATCTTTTAATACCCTAATCAAGCATCAGCAGGTTCATTAAAGAAGCTTGTCCTAGGTTGCTACTTGATCAGTAAAGGATTCCATAGAAGTGTTTCTTCTTTTGAATTTATTTTTTCCCTTCTCTCTAGCCTGAATATTATTAGCATTAACAGATTTCACCTCATCTTTTTTATTGTTATTGAAAGAACTAAATACCTAAATATTTGCCACCAGAAGATGTATATGCCTAGAATTAGTGATCCTTAAAAACGTAAGAGCCTAAAATAGTATATTTGCCTCAGAAATATGTATATATTGTGTTCCCATAACATTGTGAACATTTATATTCTTAAACATGTTAACCTGAATTTAATTTATAAAGAGCTTTTAAAATAAAACTCATTAAAGCTTAGTGAATTTCATTACACAAAGGATTCTTATTTAAGCACCTTTGACTCCTAAAAATGGACCCTAGAGACAAGATGGAACACTGTGCTCAATGGCTAAAATATCAGGTGTCTATCAGCTATAAGAAGAAAATTTTCAGTGTGTCCTTAAAGCACATTCAAAAATTATTTCTGGCATTTACATTTGGGAGTTTAAAAACTGCACAAGGATCTTATAAAAATCTTTTGCAAACATATTTTTATTTGTGTATGGTTCCAAAAGACAAAACAAATGTTTTCTAATTTGTTGCAAATTGGAAACATATAGCAGTGGTTTGAACGTTCCTGTTGGAGACCTAGTCACGGACGATTAGATAAACCAGAACATAATCTGTAGGCCCATTGTGACCCTTTCAGAAATAGCCTTGACTTGATGTCATCAACTTGGAACTACTTTATTCTGTAGTCATAGAGCAGTCTGAGCATCTAGAAATTTTCTCAGCATTTCTGCTTATCAACTTAACTCTCAGTCTCCAATCTTTTGGCAATGCTGAATGTTTTACTAATATTGGTGTTGAGTTCTTGATGTGACCCTGTACTTCAATAGCCTACACTTTAAAGACATCTATAGCATCATGTCTTCTGATAATCTAACAGCAGAGTCTTTTATATCTAGACATGGACTACGATCTGGATCTAATTATCTTTAATTTGTTAATGTTTACCATTTACAAGTCATGTGCACATCCATTCCCTTCAAAACAATCCTCCATGATTGGTTGGGCCCTAGTTCACCCAAAGTGCCCCATTAATGGGTGGTAGAATTGGGGCTAAACCTGTGGCTATACTCAGTGTTTATTCACCATTCTATATTTCCTCTCAGTTTAAGAAGAGTCAGTGGCATTTAAGAAATGACCCATCTTGTCTGTGTTTAGAAATCTGTCCGTCAGGAGGAAGACTGAGAAGAGTGTGACCATGAGGTGGCACCCCCATGTGGAAACATGAGTAATGTTCACCCTCAAATATATATTTATTCGAACTAACTTAATCAGATATATAAATTCTCATATTGGGGATGATGGAATTAAATAGGACTTAAAGAAACCCACAGTTACATAGCATAATTCCCTCAAAGACCATCAGTATGACAGATATTAGATCTCAGAGCTATTTCCAGCTGGTAAATTGATAGACACCTCAATGGTCCCAATGTGAACTTTTAAAACTTGTGTCATCTCTCTATAGAAGATCCTAACATTCCATGAGATAACAAATGTTAATTTTTAAAAATAAATACTAAATTTGGAAGCAAAAGCGGGCAGGTGTCTTGTAATACTGCAAGGGCTACTTTTAATATTTTTGGATACTTAATTATAAATACAAATGTCAGGGATAGCTTACTGTGATGTATACAAGCCCATGTAAATAGTTGTACTTCTTGAGAGTGAGTTTCTAACATTGTCCTACCTGTGGAAAGATACTAAAAGGTGATGTTTTCCTGGTCTGTGGCCAGAAAAATAAAGGAGTTTGGTTTTGGTTTTGTTTGTTTGTTTTAATCTTTTGTTTACCTCTGTGGATGGTAACAGAGAAGAATGTATTTGAAGTGAAAAAAATACTAGACTCTTTCCTGGGAATTAACATGAAACATCCCAAATGCTGCCTCTGCTGAGTTGGATACTATAAAGAGTGTGGCTGCGTTTTCCATGAGGTGGTAAGAGCTGCTCACAAAGCAGGATGAATAGTGAGACAGCACAGCATAGACTCGTGCAAAGGAGTGGATGATACAACAAGAGAGATAGAAGTTTATAGTGAAGAGCTGGCAGTTGTGTGTTGCTAATACTTAGGGCTGAACCTTCAAGAAAAAAACTCTTTCTGAGAGTTCAGAAGATTATACACTTCTGAGGCAGAACTGTGAACACATTCCATCTCTGTCCCATATCCTTTGTTTTCTCTGTTACCTTTCTTTACTCTGCCTTACTTTTCTCTCATCTATTTTTACATGCTCCCTTTCTTCCTTTTAGGACATCTTTTCCCCATCTTTTATTTTTCCTTTCCCCCATGTCTCCTTCTATTCCCATCCTGTTGTGTTCCTCTGTCCCCGTTAACTGACCATGACATGGAGCTGAAGAGAGACACACATAGTGATTAAGAGCCAAGGTTCTGGAGTCAGCCAGAAAACTGGCTCTGCTATGTGACCCTGAGCATCTTATTAGGTTGGTGCAAAAGTAATTACGGTTTTGCCATTTAAAAATTTTTAAATGGATTTCTGGGCAAGATGGCCAAATAGGAACAGCTGCGGTCTGCAGCTCCCAGCAAGACCAGTGCAGAAGGCGGGTGATTTCTACATTTTCAAATGAGGTACCCAGTTCATCTCACTGGGACTTGTTAGACAGTGGGTGCAGCCCACGGAGGGTGAGCTGAAGCAGGGTGGGGCATTGCCTCACCCAGGGAGCGCAACAGGTTGGGGAACTCCCTCCCCTAGTCAAGGGAAGCCATGAGGGACTGTGTCGTGAGGAACAGTGCATTCCAGCCCCATACTATGCTTTTCCCATGGTCTTCATAACCCGCAGATCAGGAGATTCCCTCAGGGCCTTGGGTTTCAAGCAAAAAACTAGGCGGCTATTTGGGCAGACCCTGTGCTAACTGCAGAAGTTGTTTCCTTTCTTTCTTTTCTTTTTTTTTTTTTTTTTCATACCCCATTGGCTCCTGGAACACCAGAAAGACAGAACCGTTCACTCCCTTGGAAAGGGTGCTGAAGCCAGGGAGCCAAATTGTCTTGCTTAGTGGATCCCCACGGAGACCAGCAAGCTAAGATCCACTGGCTTGAAATTCTTGCTGCCAGCACAGCAGTCTGAAGTCGATCTGGGACCCTCGAGCTTGGTGGTGGGGAGGGGCACCCACCATTTCTGAGGCTTGAGTAGGCAGTTTTCCCCTCACAGTGTAAACAAAGCCACTGGGAAGTTCGGACTGGGTAGAGCCCACCACAGCTCAGCAAAGCTGCTGTAGCCAGACTGCCTCTCTAGATTCCTCCTCTCTGGGCGAGGCATCTCTGAAAGAAAGGCACCAGCCCTAGTCAGGGGCTTATAGATAAAACTGCCATCTCCCTGGGACAGAGCACCTCGGGGAAGGGGCGACTGTGGAAGCAGCTTAAGCAGACTTAAATGTTCTTGCCTGCCAGCTCTGAAGAGACCAGGGGATCTCCCAGCACTGCGCTCAAGCTCTGCCAAGGGACAGTCTGCTTCCTTAAGTGGGTCCTTGACCCCCATGCCTCCTGACTGGGAGACACCTCCCAGCAGGGTCAACAGACATCTCATACAGAAGAGCTCTGGCTGGCATCTGGCAGGTGCCCCTCTGGGACAAAGGAAGGAACAGGCAGCAATCTTTGCTGTTCTGCAGCCTCCACTGGTGATACCGAGGCAAACAGGGTGGATCTCCAGCAAACTCCAGCAGACCTGCAGAAGAGGAGCCTGACTATTAAAAGAAAACTAACAAACAGAAAGCAATAACATCAACATCAACAAAAAAGATGACCACGCAAAAACTCCATCCGAAGGTCACCAACAGCAAAGACCGAAGGTAGATAAGTCCATGAAAATGAGGAAAAATCAATGCAAAAAGGCTGAAAATTCCAAAAACCAGGATGCCTCCTCTCCTCCAAAGGATCACAACTCCTTGCCAGCAAGGGAACAAACTGAACAGAAAATGAGTTTGATGAATTGACAGAAGTAGGCTTCAGAAGGTGGGTAATAACAAACTCCTCTGAGCTAAAGGAGAATGTTCTAACCCAATGCAAGGAGGCTAAGAACCTTGATAGAAGGTTAGAGGAATTGCTAACTAGAATAACCAGCTCCTGTGAATGACTACTGAGTAAATAACAAAATTAAGGCAGAAACAAATAAGTTCTTTGAAACCAATGAAAACAAAGACACAACATACCAGAATCTTTGGGACACAGCTAAAGCAGTGTTTAGAGGGAAATTTATGGCACTAAATGCCCACAGGATAAAGTGGGAAATATCCAAAATTGACACTCTAACATCACAAAAGAACTAGAGAAGCAAGAGCCAACAAATTCAAAAGTTAGCAGAAGACAAGAAATAACTAAGATCAGAGCAGAACTGAAGGAGACAGAGACATGAAAAACCCTTCAAAAAAAATCAGTGAATCCAGGGGCTGATTTTTTGAAAAGATTAACAAAATAGATAGACTGCTAGCCAGACTAATATAGAAGAAAAGGAGAAGAATCAGATAGACAAAATAAAAATGATAAAGGGAATATCACCACTGATCCCACAGAAATACAAACTACCATCGGAGAATACTATAAACACCTTTATGCAAATAAACCAGAAAATCTAGAAGAAATGGATAAATGCCTGGAGACATACACCCTCCCAAGACTAAACCAGGAAGTAATCGAATCCCTGAATAGATGAATAACAAGTTCTGAAATTGAGGCAGTAATTAATAGCCTACCAACCAAAAAAAGCCCATGACCAGATGGATTCACAGCCGAATTCTACCAGAGGTACAAAGAGGAGCTGGTAACCATTCCTTCTGAAAGTATTCTAAACAATAGAAAAAGAGAGACTCCTTCCAAACTCATTTTATGAGGCCAGCATCATCCTGATACCAAAACCTGGCAGAGACACAACAAAAAAATAAAATTTCAGGCTAATATTCCTAATGAACATCAATGCGAAAATCCTCAATAAAATACTGGTGAAACAAATCAAGCAGCACATTAAAAAGCTTATCCACCACTACCAAGTCAGCTTCATCTCTGGGATGCAAGGCTAGTTCAACATATGCAAATCAATAAACGTAATCCATCACATCAACAGAACCAATGACAAAAACCACGATTATTTCAATAGATGCAGAAAAGGCCTTCGATAAAATTCAACACCCCTTCATGCTAAAAACACTGAATAAACTGGTATTGATAGAACATATCTCAAAATAATAAGAACTATTTATGAGAAACCCACAGCCAATATCATACTGAATGGGCAAAAGCTGGAAGAATTCCCTTTGAAAACCGGCAGAAGACAAGGATGCCCTCTGTCACCACTCCTATTCAACATAGTATTGGAAATTCTGGCCAGGGCAGTCAGGCAAGAGAAAGAAATAAAGGGTATTCAAATAGGAAGAGAGGAAGTCAAAAAGTATTTCTGTTTGCAGATGACATAACGGTATATTTAGAAAACCCCATTGTCTTTGCCCCAAAACTCCTTAAGCTGATAAGCAACTTCAGCAAAGTCTCAGGATACAAAATCATTGTGCAAAAATCACAAGCATTCCTATACACCAATAATAGAGAGCCAAATCATGAGCAAACTCCCATTCACAATTGCTACAAAGAGAATAAAATAGGAATACAACTTACAAGGGATGTGAAGGACCTCTTCAAGGAGAACCACAAACCACTGCCCAAGGAAATAGAGAGTACACAAACAAATGGAAAAACATTCCATGCTCATGGATAGGAAGAATCAATATTGTGAAAGTGACCATACTGCCCAAAGTAATTTATAGATTCAATGTTATTCCCATCAAGTTACCATTGACTTTCTTCACAGAATTAGAAAAAACTACTTTAAATTTCATATGAAATAAAAAAGAGCCCATATAGCCAAAACAATCCTAAGCAAAAAGAACAAAGCTGGATGCATCACGCTACCTGACTTCAAACTATACTACAAACCTACAGTAATCAAATTGGCATGGTACTGGTACCAAAACATATGTATAGACCAATGGAACAGAACAGAGGCCTCAGAAATAACACCACACATCTACAACCATCTGATCTTTGGCAAACCTGACAAAAGCAGTGGGGAAAGGATTCCCTATTTAATAAACGGTGTTGGGAAAACTGGCTGGCCATATACAGAAAACTGAAACTGGACCCCTTCCTTACACCTCATACAAAAATTAACTCGAGATGGATTAAAAACTTAAACGTAAGACCTAAAACCATAAAAACTCTAGAAGAAAACCTAGGCAATACCATTCAGGACATAGGCATGGGCAAAGACTTCATGGCTAAAACACCAAAAGCAATGTCAACAAAAGCAAAAATTAACAAATGGAATCTAATTAAACCAAAGAGCTTCTGCACAGCAAAAGAAACTATGTGAACAGGCAACGTACAGAGTGGGAGAAAATGTTTGCAAAGTATCCATCTGACAAAGGGCTAATATCCAGAATCTACAAGGAACTTAAATAAATTTATGAGAAAAAAACCCATTAAAAAGAGGGTGAAGGATATGAACAGATGCTTTTCAAAAGAAGACATTTATGTGGCCAACAAACATATGAAAAAAAGCTCATCATCACTGATCATTAGAGAAATGCAAATCAAAACCACAATGAGATACCATTTCACGCCAGTTAGAATGGTGATCATTAAAAAGTCAGGAAACAACAGATGCTGGAGAGGATGTGGAGAAATAAGAACTTTTACACTGTTGTTGGGAGTGTAAATTAGTTCAAGCATTGTGGAAGACTGTGGTGATTCCTCAAGGATCTAGATCTAGAAATACCATTTGACCCAGCAATACCATTACTGGGTATATACCCTAAGGATTATAAATCATTCTACTATAAAAATACATGCACATGTATGTTTATTGTAGCACTATTCACCATAGCAAAGACTTAGAACCAACCAAATGCCCATCAACTGGATAAAGAAAATGCAGTACATATACACCATAGAATATTATGCAGCCATAAAAAGGAATGAGTTCATGTCCTTTGCAGGGACATGGATGAAGTTGGAAACCATCATTGTCAGCAAACTAACACAGGAATAGAAAACCTAACACCACATGTTCTCACTCATAAATGAGAGTTGAACAATGAGAACATATGGGCACAGGGAGGGAACATCACACAGCAGGGCCTATTTGGGGGTGGGGGACAAGCATTAGGAGAAATACCTAATGTAGATGATGGGTTGATGGGTGGAGCAAACCACTATGGCACATGTATACCTATGTAACAAACCTGCATGTTCTGCACATGTATCCCAGAACTTAAAGTATAATTAATTAATTATTTCAACAGATATTAAAACCATGCAAAAAATTTAAATGGCAAAACTGCAATTACTTTTGCAGCAACCTAATATTGAAACCTCTTTGAGCCACGTGTTACTCATCTGTAAAATGGGGCTAATGATATAACATAATTCACAGTTACTAAAAAGAAAATGCAGCTGACTCTCAAACAACGTAAGTTTGAACTGCAAGGGTTCACTTATATATGGATTTTTTTTCAACCAAATGCAGATAGAAAATACAGTCTCTGGGGGATGTGAATGAAGCCCACATATAGGATGGGCCAACTTTTTATATACCCGGTTTCCTCGGGGCCGATTGCAGGACTTGAGTGCGTATAGGTTTTTGTATCAGAGGGTGGTCCTGAAACCAATCCCTGGGGTGTACCAAGGGACAATTGTATAGTATAATGCCATTTAGCACAGTTCCTGAAACATACTAAATGCTTAATAAGTGTAGGCTTTTTATTTGTACTGGGAAAATATGGAAGTAATGGAAATATATTACAAATATACATACAGTATTACAAGTTACATATCTAAATAAAGGAATCACACCGATGGTTAGAGAACAGGAGGAAAAAATATGACAATTCTAGTGCTGAAGGTGGCACGTAAAATGCAGAGCTCAAGTACTAGACAGGGGAAGGTCAAAATGTAGGATCTGTGTTTCCCAGAAGGTCGATGGAGGGAAACCCTATCAGATACACGATTCACAATTTTCTTGATGTTTCTATATTAAGCCTATTAGTTGCTCAGTGTAAGCCCAACTGTTTCCAGTACTAAGACCTCAAAAGCTCTTATTCAAGAGCCTTTATAAAGTTGACACTGTATAATGTGAACAAAATCTCCAGAGTTAAATACAATGTTGTGTTTCGTAGAATTCTTTCTTGTAACTTCCCTCAGTAGAGGCTGCTGCTGCAACACCAAAATGCAGTTCCGTCAAAGCAACTCTAGCACTATATACAGACGATGAAATTTGGAGCCAGACAGACTTGGTTTGAATTGTGTAAAATGCCATTTACTTGCTGGGTGGCCTTGAGCAAGCTATTTGACAGTGCTGGGAGTGTTTCCTGATCTGGAAAAGAGATATTAACCCCTACCTTGCATAGTTATTTTAAAGATTATTACTCAAGTATGAAAAGCGCCTATCTCAGTGCTAGGCACAGGGACACAATAACTATTGAGGTAACATAGCTATGGGGTTTAAGTATGTTACTCTCAAATGGTTTGGCTAAATCCAAAAATACAATTTAGAAGATCTAAAAAGGAATGTATGTCCTTCAGGCAACCTTCCATAAATACAATTTCTCACAACTGATTTTTGATAGGCACTGGGCAGCAAGCGTTCAGCGTTATCCTCTTTTGACAAGTACTTGGAGTGCAAATATTCTGTTGCCAATTAGGGACAGACCATGCTTTAAGCCTCAGCTGAGATGGGAATATAGTTGACAACTCTTTTAAAAGTTGAGAAGTCTAACCAAAACATAAATCTGTAAAATGCCACCTCGCCTCCACATGGACATGGGCTGAGAATGGGACAAGATTTTTTCTCACAAACCTCAAAATTCTATGCCAAAGAGCATGACTGTGATTATTTTAGCCCGCAAAAAATGTTAAAGAAGGTGTTATGAAACTCCCACTACCATAGGCATAAAGAAGGTCCCATTAGAGCAACCATTGAACAGCTAACCTTATAACTTCCTGTGAGTCCTCCGCCAAAACTTGCTGTGCTTTGGTGATAACATCCTGTTCAGAGTGGTTGACTGTAACTAACTTGAGTGCTTCATAGCGTCTGCCAAAAATAATTATTTGGGTTTTAGAATGATTAATCTTGAGCTATTTTTTAATACTGATTAAATAGTCAGATATTTGTTTTTAAGCTCACGCCTATTTTGTGACAATAAAACCATGACATTAATATGTTAGGAAACACTTTTTCTGTTGTTTCCTTTTGCTTTGCATCCGGTCAGTCAAAAGTGACAAGTCAAGGTACAAGTTAAAAAGAAGTTGCCACATGGTGTAAAAGAGGGTAGAACACATCCTGTTTCATCTCAGTGAAAATTCTTATCCATCAAGACAACTTTTCCACAAAATCCAACTCAGGATAACACGAAAGGACAGGTTCTATAGGATCATTAATCATTGGTGCCCAGAGGACTTCATGCAGCTTGTCTATAATGAATTTCTGTCCATCTTGAAAAGTTCCAGAATGAACTATCTGAAAATATATTGTTTGTGGCCAATTTTCCTAAAAGCTGCAGGAGTCACTGTTAAAATATTGTGCCTAGAATCCTCCTGCTGTTAGGTAAAATTTTGGCCTGAGAAGGTTGACTGGTGAATTATCATGGAGAAGACTCACTCAGAATGTCTAGTGATATAAAAAGGTCGATAATTTTGGAGAATAAATAATCACCTCTTTTTAAAGGGATGGCCACATTGGACTTATTGTCTACCCTTAGAATTGACATAGATGAACACTTCTGCAAAGAAACCACCCTTAAGCAGATGTGAAGGCAGGAAATCTATGAAGATTGTGTTTATCTCAACCTTTCTGAACAACTGCACGCTAAAGAGTGCATAAGGGAGGCCAATCAGAGACAAGGAGTATAAATTCAAAGTAATTAGGCCAGGTGCGGTGGCTCACGCCTGTAATCCCAGCACTTTGAGAGGCCGAGGTGGACGGATCACCTGAGGTCAAGAGTTTGAGACCAGCCTGGCCAACACGGCGAAACTCCATCTCTACTAAAAATGCAAAAAATTAATCAGGTGTGGTGGCACATGCCTGTAATCCCAGCTCCTCAGGGGAACTGAGGCAGAAGAATGGCTGGAACCCAGGAGGCAGAGGTTGCGGTGAGCCAAGATGGTGCCATTGTATGACACCTGGATGACAGTGCGAGACTCCATCTCAAATTAATTAATTAATTAATTAATTAATTAATTTGAAGTAGTTTATCTTGCTTTATGTAACTGGGGAAAGAAACCAACCAAGTCAACTGAGATTTGGAAATCTACACCCTCACTCACTGCGTTTACACCCTAGGAAATTATGACACTAAAATAACCCCTCCTTCTAAATTCTAAGACCTAACAAACAAATTCAATTCCTTCCATATAGGTTATCTGAATTTTCTAAGACAATGAGAAAAATTGGATTTGGTAAGATCTTGGGTGTTCTCTTTCAAATTAAGTTGTATCCAGTCATTCCGTCTGACCAGTTCTAGTCAAACAGGTAGCAAGAAGGTAAGTCTCACATTTTCCAGAACACAGATTGGATTAGAGACAGTTTTAATTTACCAGGATGCCATTGAGAAGAAGAAAGAAGACTTTCCTTCATTAAAGTTTCTACCACATAATTGCAATCTCTTCTCTTTCCTGACTGTAGGAGAGAAAGGGTAGTGCCATCACAGCTATCAGAAGGAGAATAATTGTAGCCCTTAACCTACTTTATCTATTTTATAGTCTACTCTCTAGGAAGCCTCTAGTGCAGTATGTAAACTCCATATGGCCTGTTGATGGTGTTCGAGAAGAATGAGAATTTTTAGTCAATACTCATAATAGGTCTCTAAATTAGCTGATCACCTAAAACACTCAGGGAATAACTAAAAATGCAGATTCCAGGGCCCTACTGCCAGAGATTCTAATTAAATCTAATGGGGGCCAGATGTGATGGATGAATTTAAGATTTTTCAAAATCTGTAAGAATTACACCAAGATGTTTAAATGGTCTTTTTAACTTACTTTTGTGTGTGTACCTGTGGAAGGCCAAATCATACTTTCAGACATGTCTGCTTCAGGGGCTAAAATAATTCAATCAGAACTTGGTTTCTTGCCATTTCTTGACTTGGTTTTCCTCTGCATTAGCAATGATCTTAGACAGGATTTCCTGTAAGTGGCAATAAATATCTTCAGGTTTACATTCTTCTAGCTTTTGGTGAGGGGAAAAAAGATTCTCTTTTTCTGTAATTCCAAAGACCCACAGTCGAGTCTCACTATTCTGATTGGCCCATCCTTGAACCGATTACTGTAACCAGGAGCAGCTGATACTCTTGTTGACCAGGTCTGGGTCAAATGTCCATCCACATGGAGCCAGGGGTGGAACTAGCACCACCAGAAACCATCAACTAAAAGTGGGGGAGGGTTTCCCCAAGGAAAATCAGAGTGCTGAACAGAAGAACAAGAGAGTTCAATCGTAGAGAGATGGTGGATCGGCCAACAGTTCCCAATAAGGGCCATAATCATATATCTGAACCAACAATGTTTCAGATGAGAAGAGGAAATATGTTTAAATACAATGGATACACTGATCTTTGGTGAAACATGCTGCCTTCCCCATACTAACTTACTTGTATTGCAGATTAAGTCTGATTAGTACAACTAGAATATACCTAGAACCTCAATTCTGACAAAAGAAACAATAAAACGATAGTAAAAATCCCTCAGAAACCAGCACTGTACTTTTGATAGTAATCAGTGCTTCAGGGGACTGAGACCCTTGTAATTGTCAAAAAGATGGTGGAGTTCAAAGGTTAAGAGGTAGCAAGTTTCAACTCCTTCTGTATAGTAAGCCAGACACAGTTTTTTTGTTTGTTTGTTTGTTAGTTTTGAGACACGGTCTCGCTCTGTCGCCCAGGCTGGAGTACAGTGGCATGATTTCAGTTCACTGCAACCTCTACCTCATGGGTTCAAGCGATTCTCGTGCCTCAGTCTCCCAAGTGGCTGGGATTACAGGCATGCGGCATGCCACCACACCCAGATAATTTTTTTTCTTTTTTTTGATTTTTCGAGACAAAGTCTCACTCTGTCGCCCAGGCTGGAGTGCAGTGGCGCGATCTTGGCTCACTGCAAACTCTGCCTCCCAGGTTCACGACATTCTCCTGCCTCAGCCTCCCAAGCAGCTGGGACTACAGGCGCCCGCCACCACGCCCAGCTAATTTTTTGTATTTTTGGTAGAGACGGGGTTTCACCATGTTAGCCAGGATGGTCTCGATCTCCTGACCTTGTGATCTGCCTGCCTCGGTCTCCCAAAGTGCTGGGATTACAGGCATGAGTCACCACGCCCAGCCCAGACACAGTTTAGCTGTGCCAAAGCACTGGGTGAGTCTTGAAGGTTTGAGATGATAAGAGATTTTCAACAAGATATAGGGCTTCTCTGTTACAGGTTTTCAGTACCTGTTATCAAGAGCATTTCTTAGCTTTAACACCTTTTATCTTTAACACAGTCTTTAAAATGGATCTTAAAATGGGGAGGAAGAAAAAAGAAGAAAAAAACATTATTTAATGGACAAGGAGAAATTTTTAGAGTACATTAATAAAATAATACCCTTAAATAAGTATACTCATTTATATTCAATAATCTTTAAATATGTATTTAGAATTTTTTCATACAATCTTGAAGAGAGGCTATAAAAATTGTTTAAAATCCTGTCAAATTTTACCACCTTATTTTTGGAAATAAGATTGTGAAGTAGAGATTAGAAATGATTGCCATTGCACGTGATAGAAAATGTTTGCCTTAACCAAAACTCAGTTTTTCTATCTGCAATATGGGAATACAAATAAAAACATATAAATTGAAATTGATAGAAGGGAAAGAAGTTAAATGATCCTCTGGAGCATAGAAATGCTTAGTTATAATTATTCTTTCATGGTAATAATTTTATTTAATTAAATTATTTAAATCCAGCTTCATATTTAATTCCTATTTAGGTTTCAAAATAATAAAAATCCTTAAATATATTAACAGTACTATGTTAATTCATGTAAAAATATTTCTTAGAAGTGAGATAAACAGTAACAGCATTTAATGAATTTTCATAGTACAGTTGAATTGATATATTAATTTTACAGTTGAGGAAGAGGGGCCCACATATAATTACTTAATATTTATGGATACACACTTCCCATGGGATGAATAAAAGGACAGATAAATATACACATGGTATAAATTTGTATACGCACATCTTATGTTATATCCATATACACAAAGATGTTATATTCATGTACACACTTGGCAAACATATTTATACATACCTATTTTACCTTGAACACTAAAATGTTTCAGCTGATTTAGGGCTCTCATTATCCATAAAATTTCTCAATTAAAAAGAGCTTACTTGTTTTATGGGAGAAGTCTTAGCATTATTCAGCCCTTTTTACTTTACCTTTTCGTGTTTTCCTTTTTAGACTTTTCCTCCCCATCTGTATGCCAGTTACTCTCCGTTTTGCATAAACTAGACATAAAGGAGAGGAAAACAAAGCTATGCAGACAACCCAGAGCATTTCGTGATAGATGGTATGATATGTGTTTTGCTTTTAAGTAGCATGTTGCCCTCTCTTTGACACCAACTCTATTCCATTTACCGTTGCTCTAATTGGCGATGAGACTGAGACCAAGACAGTCTTGAGCCAGTGTTCTTTTCTAACTGGTATTTAAAGGCTGTACACTATTCCATGCCTCCTCAAGACTGATGTAAAGCTAGAAAAGAGGAAACACATTGCTGTCTCTTTATTACACTAGTAAACCCTGAATCCAGAGTTGCCACTGAGTGGATGTCTTTATTAGAGCGAGAAATGTGGTGAACACTGCTGGACAGGAGTGTGGTCAAACATATCTGAAAGGCAAAGACATAAATGAAAGAAGTGCAATGTTGCCGTAACAGTGAACTAGTGAAAGGGGAGCTGGATTCTGCCCAGTGTCATGCACTTAGAGAACAAAGCCACACCTGTCTCCCTGGGAGATAGAATAGCTCCAGAAAAGCTGACAGCAGAACACGGAGGCAGTTTAGTATTGCAGCAATTGATAGATAGAAAAATTGGCTGTAGAAACAATGGGAAATCTGCCAGGGCCCACCTGCTTTTCCATGCTTGATATTATATAACTTAGCTTACAAACACATGTATTAAGCTTTATCATGAAAAATACTAAGAAATGTTTTGTAGCAGTATAGGAAGATACAGGATTATCCTAGAATTTTAGAAGTGCTGGCATAAAAACAGTTGGAAGCGGTTTTCAGGTGTATTTCACTTGTCCTGCTGTGTTCAGCAGTTTTCATTTCTATTTTTTTGATGTAATATATTGAGAAAAACAAACCCAACCAACCTAAGGGAGGCACTGACTGTTGCTGACCGGAAAAATAAATCCCTCCTAACATGTGTTCCTGCTGTATTTCCCGTAGATGAATGTGGGGGTAAGAAGTTTTATTTCCTGATACAGGTGGTACCATAGGTAACCTGGCAACAGAGACCACTGAGGTATGCAAATGAAAACCTAAGACTCTAGGCCCAAATTAAAAGTGTTCCTCACCCAAGATTACGAAATAGAAAACATTGTCATATTTATCCAGTAGTGCTTTCTTCGGGGCAGAGAAGATGACTTTGAATACCCTATCCTTGTTCTCCTGTGCCAAGGTTTGTTTTTGTTTTAACTTTTTTTTTTCTTTCTGTGTGTTGAGCTAAGCTGTCCTTCTTTCCTTTTCTATTTCTTTCCATGTCTTCTCTCACTGAGTTTTCCTTAGCATTTTTTTTTTCATATTCTCAGCCATTTCTTATTTAGAAAGTAAGGCGTTCAAAAAAAATTTTTTTTAACTGATTATATTTTTCATAGGAATTTGGAACTGTTACAGTTGCATGATAGTCTCACCGTATGGTGGTAGCATTATATTGCCACTTTCCATCACCTGCCTCTAGGACCCTGCTTTTCCAATTATAATTAGCAAAGATTGATGTTGATATTTGCTTTAGCTATTTTGTAGTGGCTTTAGTGAAACTTCTCCGAACTCAAATGAGGACCAACTGTCCAAAGAATCATCATGTGGATAGTGTCATCGACTCACATTTTAAAATATTTTGGAAGTGTTGGCAAGATATACCCAAGATTCTTTTTATTTTTTTTTTTATTTTTTTTATTTTTTTTTTGAGACGGAGTCTCGCTCTGTCGCCCAGGCTGGAGTGCAGTGGCCGGATCTCAGCTCACTGCAAGCTCCGCCTCCCGGGTTTATGCCATTCTCCTGCCTCAGCCTCCCGAGTAGCTGGGACTACAGGCGCCTGCCACCTCGCCCAGCTAGTTTTTTTGTATTTTTTTTTTAAGTAGAGACGGGGTTTCACCGGGTTAGCCAGGATGGTCTCGATCTCCTGACCTCGTGATCCGCCTGTCTCGGCCTCCCAAAGTGCTGGGATTACAGGCTTGAGCCACCGCGCCCGGCCCCAAGATTCTTTACCATTAATTTTCTCAGCCTAGTTTCTCTCAGTTATTTGTATTGGAATTTACCTCCACAAAAGTTTAGCACTTTTTATTTGATTTATTTATTTGTGTACTGTGTATTTACTTTTAGCACTTTTTATTTTAAATGAAATATAAAGAATAGGTGAAATTTTATTTTACTGAAATACAATTTGTATGTCATAACATTCACCCATTTTGAGTATAGAATTCACTGGTTTTTAGTAAATTTCCAGAGTTGTACAACCATCACCTCAGAGGATCCTTCATGACTGATACAGTCCTCCCCACTCCCATCTCCAGCTCCTGGAAACCACTAATGTGTTTTCTGTCCCTAGGAATTTGCCTTTTTTGACCTTTTCATATAAATGGAATCATATACTTTGTCCTTTACATCTGACTTCTTTCACTTACTGTGGTGATTTTGAGTTCATGATGTAGAATGTGTCAGTAGTGTCTTCTTTTATTTTTATTTTTTTGAGACAGGATCTTACTCTGTTGCCCAGGCTGGAATGCAGTGATGTAATTATGGCTCACTGCAGACTTGAACTCCAAGCTGAGGTGACTAGCTGGGACTACAGGTATGCGCCACCACTCCCAGCTAATTTTTAAAATTGTTTTGTAGAGACAAGGTCTCACTATGTTGCCCAGGCTGGTCTTGAACTCCTGGACTCAAGTGATCCACCTTCCAAAGTACTGGGATTACAGGTATCTTCTTTTTATTGCTGAATGGTATTCCTTGGATATAGCACATTATGATTATCGATTTACCAGATTATAAACATTTGGATTGTTTCTATTTAGGGGATTGCATGAATAGTGCTGCAATGAACATTCATGTATGTATCTTTATGTAGGCATATGTTTTCATTTTTCTTTGATAGGAATAGAATAATTGGTTAATGTAGTAAATGTATGTTTACATTTTTAAGAAACTAACAATGTTTTCCAAAGTAGCCATACCATTTTACATTCCTACCAACGATATATAAGTGTTCTAGTTTCTCTGTATCTTCACCAACATTTAGTACTTTCTGTCCTAATTACAGCCACTCTAGTGGGTGTGAAGTGGTATCCCATTGTGGTTTAATTTATGTTTCCCTAGTAACTAATGATTTTGAACATCTTTTCATGTGCTTATTTGACATTCAGCTGTTTTATTTGGTCAAATGTCTATTTAAATCTTTCTCCCATTGTTTAAATGGGGTTTTTGTCTTTGATTAAGTTTTAAGTACCCTATATACTCTGAATACAAGTCCTTAATCAGATATATGATTTGCAATTATTTTCTCTCAATGTGTGGCTTATCTTTTCATTTTCTTAAGGGTGTCTCTTGGAGCACAAATGTTTTTAACTTTAATATGGCCAAATTTTTTTAATATACTGCATGTAGGTGTGTGTGTATATATATATACACACACATATATATATATACACACACACACACACCCACATACACACACACAGACATTTATACACACACACAGAGAGAGAATGCTTTTGGTGTTGTATCTGTGAATAAATACCTTGCCTACCCCAAGGCCACAAATACTTTCTTCTAGAGGTTTTGTGGTTTTAGTTCTATTATCCATTTGTATCATCTTCGTTTGTTTTTTTTTTTTTTTTTTTTTGGTAAGAGGCAAGGTCTCACTCTGTTGCTTAGGCTGGAGTGCAATGGCTATTCGCAGGCTCAATCACAGTGCACTGCAGTTTTGAACTCTTGGGCTCAAGCGATCACCTACCTCACCCTCCTAAGTAGCTAAGACTACAGGTGTGCACCTGAATTTTCTGTATATAGTAATTTTATTACTTTTAAATATAGTTTAATTTTACATTATTGTGCTCATTCCTACAAATACACCTGAATTTATCTTTGGAAAATTTCAGAAGACATGTAGAAGGGTTTTTTTGTTTTTGTTTTTGTTTTTGTTTTGTGTATCCTTGACCTAATCACAAACAGCACCATCTTTTGGTTCGTATTTACATTTGCTTTTTACAATAGCCATCTACTAATAGCTCACATTTTTCCTTGAGAGGACATTAAATTTCAGAGACATCTAAAACCTTCCTGAAGCTTGTGAATAATTTAAAAGATTGAGCAAAGTAGTCTTTAGAGTCACTGTCCCAACAATGAATATCCAAGTAAATTGTCAACAAGAAACTGAGGATCATCATGTGAGAGTGTGACATCACATCTGAACCTATGATTAATGCCTGCTTAACATCCCCTTTTGTTTAAATAGAATGCAATATTCAATTATTCTGGAAAATTGATCACAGTAAATCATTGATTTTAAAAACTTCAGGAAATTTGGTTTAAAACAGTACTCAGAGAAGTATAAATGTTTCTTGAGAATTGTACATCAGTGCCGTGTGGCTCAACAAAATATGTCCACTCCTGACAGGTCATTTTTAGAAACGAGGCTTTATGGGCAATCAGCTACAATGAGAAAAATGCCTGAAAGATAATACATCTCGGCATCTCCATGTCAATGAAGTGAAAGCTTTTCTGAAAATGAAATGGCCTTCTTTTAGAACTCTGGAATCCTAAACTACAGACATTTCAGGAACTGTTTTGGCTGAAAATGATAGGAGAGATTTTTCTTTTTCATAATTTTTATTACAGTGGAATTGGTTTTTGTATTTCTAACAGTTTGACAAGAGCTAATTACAATGCGCTCATCTGTTTTGCGGACTAATTTGAGCCATCGGGCATCAACACCATAGACATGCAGCAGCATTGCAAATGATACGCATGCTTCCCTTGCTCCAAGAATTTGTACTTGCTATAAAAGAAAACAGATTTGGACAGCCCTGAAAAAGTCGGGTTTGGTTTGAAGAAAACATTTCAGAATTACATTAGAGCTGGCCTACAAGTGAACTAAAAATACCTGCTCATCTCAGTGGTCTTGGCCCAGGGCCTTTCCTTTTACTGTAAAAGTCAGGCTGTTTGAACAGTTGGAGTTCGGCTTGCTTGCTGTCTAAACTAGTGTTCTCTGATAACTTCTGTTACCATTGAAACACAAGCCCCATTGCATTTAAGAGAATGTTTAGAGGTGTGGAAAATAGCCAAGAGAAATGTATACTTAGTGCTCAAACCTTTAGGCTTCCCGTGCAGTAACTAGACCACTTAGAGCTGTTAAGAAATAAATGGGAGAAAGACATTCATCAGTAAACATTACGCAGCAAGGGTAAAAGATGGAATGGAGTAAAGAAGGCTGTTAAAATCAGCCTAAGATGATTATTTGAATTGCAAAGAGAACTGTTCAGACATAGCTAGAGCTGCTAAACATAACTCTTGAAGTTTTTCCAGAACAGAGGGATTGGGGGAATGAGACCAGTGAAGGAGAAAATTAGAAAATTATAAGATGGAATGGGAGACGAAGTTTCAAAAGCTGATAAACGATAGCTGAAATATACGATATTATTAGGTCTTAAATCTATTTATGAGGGCGAAAATTTAAAAACACACTTTCTGACTTTGGCTCTGTGATTTTCAGATTTAAATGAAGATATTAAATCCGGACAAAGAATAATCAACAATAACTGCAAGGTTATATCATGAAGGATAAAAAAGAAAGATCAGAAGTCAGTAGCCCAGGGAAGAGAGTCTTGATAAGTTGGATAAATCTGAGTGAAATAATTTGAGTGGAAAAAAGTCAGAGTGCTACCAGATATCCCAAAACTTGGCAGAATTCAACACTCTGCACATCAGCTACTAAAAAAAGGAATTACCATAATTGATCATCTGCTTTTTTAAAGACATTCCTGTTCAGTGAGATAGAGCTGGAGGTGTAAAGACCGAAGGACTAATTTTTAAAGTAACTTGTATCACAGACTTTACTAACATGTGTTTGGCTTGTTAGATAGCTGGGTATCCTATTTTCTGGCACAGTATAGAGAACAGAGGGAGGTTCCCCCCATGAGCAACTGAAGTGCCAGCTGTTGCCCTAAATATTGTACCTGTTCATGATGGAGATAGCTTTAAAGCCAGATTTCAAGCTTAGGGAAAATTTTACATTTTGTACATCAGCAAACATTGGTATGAGATTTGTGTGTCTAGATACAGCATTTATATACACAAAGGGGAACTGATCAAAAATTGATTTCAAAAATAGTGGTAACATTCATTTCTTTAAAAGTTTAAAAGGAAACTGCATTTAATAAGCTTCAATAAATGTTTACCTCACTTCTAATGCCTTAGAAAATATATAGAAATTGTCAATTTCCATAAAATACATTGAAATAAAAGATCACAGTGAATGTAGCAATTTTGTTAAACAATAATTTGAAAACTTGAAAGGCAGGAAGGAATATCAGCACATCATGTAATGATTAGAGTATCATGAAAAAGGTATCTTTTTCATTGGAGGCATAAGAAGAAAAGCTAAAATACACTGAGATCCAACATTAAAACCCTTTTTTGTCTTCCTTAGAAAATAATTAAAGCATGGACTGTGAGTTCCCTAGCACTGGTGAGACAGTTGTGGGTCTTTTGAGAAAAAGTTGGATCCTGGGAAAACAGGGCACTAGAGAAAGGCAAGCTTCAATGAGGTTAACAGCCTTAACTCATTCTTAAATGTTTCTTTGATGTAGTCCTTGAGCATTTTTTAGAGTTATTGTTACTTGATTCCAGCAGCTTCCTCACAGGCCACATAATATCAATTCCTCTTAATTGGTCATTTAAAATAATAAATACGTGCTGATCTGTAGTCTGCAAAAATGACTCTGCTTGCAGCCTGATTTTGAATGAACTGAACTTCTGTGAATTATAAAGCTGTTAAAATTAAAACATCAACTGTGTTTGATACCATGGTAGGTGTTACAAGCTATAAAGGTAATGGACTCATTTCTAATGAAAGGGACCTCGGAGAATCAACATTCTCCAGGCATCTATAAGCATTTGTCATTTTCATTCTACATCCAAACTTTTACTAACATTAAATTCACAACATTGCAGGAATTTCTTATCAGTTATTCATGTGTGGTTATGTGATGCTCAAGTTGGACATACTCTGGGCTTTACATTTTGGAGTTGTCAGTGTTCTCAAAGCAAAGCCAGAGCCTTTCATCTCTGACTTTGATAAAAATGACACAAATTATCAGTACAACTTGTAAGCTGAAAAAAAAATTTAAATAAATAAATAACTTCCCAAGCCTTCTGTCTGGCAGGTTCTATTGATATAATATCTCCATCAAGGAAAGTAGTGTGCATTATGCTATGATTAGTTGATAGCTCCATCTTTGAGGTTGTTTGGGTCCATTTTGTTGTGGAGATTCTTCACTGGGTGCTTTCGTGGCTTGTATGTAGCATATCTTCAAATGAGTCCTATCTAGTTGTCACACTTGCTTCTTTAACAGATAGAGTCAAGCTATGTTTTTCAAAAAAGCATTGATGTACTAAGATTGTAGACTTTAGGTTTCAGATAGCAACTTCAAAAACCCAGCATACATTTTCACAATATAAAGAATTGGAACTTTCTGATGTATATTTGTTCATCCTAGTAAACCCGAAGAAACAATGTTTTTTCAACACCATCAATAAATAAAGTTTCAGTATATGTATTCAAGTCACAGCTTGCCAATAAATCAACCAATTTCTCACTTTTTTTCTACTCCTTCCCATATACCTCATCCTGTTACCAGAACAGAGATAGATAGTTCTTTTGACACATTTGCCTACTCAATATAAAGGCATTTGGTAGATAGTGCACTTTGATTTTTTTTTCTCTACACATAAGAAACACACACACACACACACACAAAACGAAACACAACAGATCAAGTCTTGTCAGTTTGGTATCTGGCTGAAACTAGTCAAAAAGAAGGCAGTTTTCATTCTAATTAAGAGAGAGGAGAGATGCCACTGTACATGAGGCTCTTTTGGGCATATTAATGCTCACTGTATCATTGTGGCATGATCACAGGAAATAGCAAAATAAGTTGGAACGATTCAGTGCGTCTAAGGTAGCCATCAATTCCCTGCTACCGTGTATTTTAGAAAATTGTCCAAACAAAGCAAAGCCTCTCTTCAAAAGAGCAACACATCATACTTTAAAACCACCTTGAAAAGGTTATCGTTATGCTAGGAATTAATTAGGTTCACTTTGCCTATCTCCTCTCCCTTGTTGAATGGAGGTGGTACAAAAGCCTTTAGTGGAACCTACCAGAAATAAAGACCTTTGAACAGGTGGTGGTGCCATCTGGCTATTTAAATCAAGGCAAAACCACCCCCTTCCCAGAAGACTAGGTTCTGAAGACTCTGGTGATGTGGTGGAGCCTGACTTAATTTGAGTGAGTGTAAATGGGCATAAGGGCTTCACCTCCAGTCCTTTAGGCATGTTTTTAAGGAATGTTAAACATTAATAGGAATATCTAGTGCAAATGCTTATAAGGACAATTTTTTTTCTCTGCTACTGACTTACTCTAAGTCATAATTCATGCCATCACATAGGAAATAATACCTAGCTTTTTTTTTTCTGTATACACTTGTATATATACATATAGTTTCTTCTTTTCTAAGTTAATTATAGAATATTCTATTATCTATGTGAGAAACAGACAACTTTTCTCAAAGAGGAGTGCTTTTAGCATTTGGGGCAGGAAAATTCTTCATTGGGTATGACTGTCACACATATTTCAGAGTGATTCACGTTGGCTTCACCCGCCAAATGCCAGTATTTCCCTTCTCCCACCCTAGTCATTGTGACAACTAAAAACATCCCTGCATATTTCCAAATGTGCCCTAGGGAGAAAAGTGGCAGCTCAGCACCGAAATGTTTGAAAGTTGATCCTCCTTCTTTTTATATTCCCTTTCTTGTGCCAAAAAGGATTTAAGGAGACAATTGGTGGGGTTAATTCACAAACAGTGCTTTCATTGGCTTCTGACTATCCTTCTCTTCAATCAAGTTTGCAATTCAGAAATTTTACCTCTTTGCCAACTCTGATGATGGCTTTTTCAAAAAGAAAAGCAGTGTATTTTAGGTCTCACTTTATCCAGCTCTCTTCTTTGAGGCCAATCTTATTGGTAGAGCTAAAATAATTGCCTTTTAAGTATTCATTACTATAACCAGTTTTTATATATTGATGAACACCTTGAATTTTCCCCCTAATCATTGCCTAGTTCCTCAAAAGGCATATCCTGTGTATTTGTTATCTTTCTAATTTGAGGTCTCTCTCACATCAAGAAACATTCTCATACCAAATGTTCTGTGTTAGGACCCAAAAAAGTCCTTCCAGATTAACTCTTCTAAGCATATACGCACTTTTGGCACATTTCTTCATTCTGTTTTTTCTGAAATAGATATTATCGAATGATGAAATATACAGGAAAACATTAGGGGGTGAAGGTTGGGTAAAAAATGGGTTAATACTGTGAAGGTCTGAGTGTAAATGTATGTTAAGTTTAAGAAAAAAATGAATTGAAATTAGGAAGGAAAAGGATTTTCTAAAAGGACTCTGAAATAATTAATTGTTTTGTAGGAGATGGCCTTTCCATGTAGGCAGAAAATTTTTTCTTCACTTCTTTCTGAAGAGACAGTCAAATAGAGAATCTCATCTCTTAATTAGAAAGAAAAATACTCATCAAACACATCTCATCACTGGAGAGCTAATGATCCACAGCTGTTAGTCTGAAAGGGCAGGCTTTTTTCCTGAACAGTAGGAAGTGTTAATCATTTTGGATGAGATTTCTTTTTAAAATATACTGTAGTTTGCAAAAGAATAGGACATTCAATATTCCAACTTAAATGCTTTTTTTGAAGTGGGCTCCCCCAGGGATACTGTCATGTGTTGTACTGAATGATCGTTGGATGCAGGCATCTTCCACTGCACTCCAACGAGAGCATCAACTGATGGGATGATGTGAATGGCCCAGTCCTGCCTGAGACTCATAAAACCCCAGGCTCAAAGAAATCAAAAACATGCATGTCTTGCACCTCCTAAGAAATAGTGTTGCTATAAAAATCTTAAAATTTGGAATTGCTCACTCTACTTTGTATAGTATGCCTTGTTTAATGTGACTGAAAAGCCTTGCCCCACCTTCACATAACTTCTCAGCAGAACAGATTTTTTTTGTTGTTGTTTAATCTTTATTTGAAAAAGTAGAGCTTTTTTTCTGTAAAAATGTAATTGGCTCATTCAGTTTCCAATCTTTGCCTTTACAGCCCCCTTGCTAACCTTTTCTAAACATTTTGTACAGAAGAAAACCCCACTTAATAGAAACCTTATGAATGGCCAACTTTTGATCATTCAGAGTCGTGTAAGATAGTGGGAAAAAGGAAGAATAAAATTGGCTCCGCAAACCTCATTTCTGCCATTAGTTTTTGGCCTCTTTGCCATACCAAACCTTTACCAGAACACCTAAGTGGCATTCCATTTCCTTGTACTGATGCAAAAGTAGTTATCCTAGAGGAAGGGGGAAGAGAAGAAAAAGATATGGAAAATCTATGAATTGGATAATCAGTACCTAAATAATTGATACCTTTAAAGCATCAACATTCAATCTAAGACCCTTTACCTTAGAGTCAGTGGAGCTTTGTGGGAACAGCATACTGGATTAGGAAGCAGAAGACTTGGCTCTGCCACTCAGACTTGCTTCAGACAAGTCTCAAACTCCTAAGCCTCAGTTTCCTCCTTTGTAAAAGGAAGGTAATAGTCCCTACCTTCCCAGCCTGCCTCTCAGGACTTTTTCCTTAAAGTTCAGTCTGTCCAATATGCGATAAGATACTTGTTAGGAGAAATTATGTTATATATATATATATTTGAGACAGAGTCTTGCTCTGTTGCCCAAGCTGGAGTACAGTGGTACAATCACGGCTCACTACAGCCTCAACCTCCTGAGCTCAAGAGTTCCTCCTGCCTCAACCTCCTGAGTAGCTCATAGGGATCATAGGCATATGCCACCATGCCCAGCTACATTTTTTTTTTAATTTTATTTTTAGTAGAGACAAAGTATCACTAGGTTACCTAGTGAGTAACCTAGTCTCACTAGGCTGGTCTTGAATTCCTGGCCTCAAGCAATCCTCCTGCATCAGCCTCCCAAAGTGTTGGGATTAGAGGCATGAGCCACCATGCCCAGTCTATTTACCTTGCGGTAAATTAAAACTTTTCAAGAAAAACCTCATTCTGAATATTTATGGTTAAAATTTAGAATGTTTTTAAAGCCTGACCCAAATAGATACTTCAAAATTGCATATTGCGATGTTGCTACTAATATCATAGTCAAGATAGTACTGATTTAGATAAAAGATTTTTGAATTTAAAAATGAACAAAGACTATGAACAAGAATTAGAATTCATGAAACTACTAGTTCCGAACAAGCTGTTTTTCATATATAGGGGCATAATAAGATTGTTAAGAAATTGTTAACATTTTAATACTGAGTTGTTTTAACTTGAGTTCACAAAATCTTTAATGTTTCAGCCATTTGCTAGTAATAATGAATTTTTGTAAAGATCTAGATTTTTTGTTTCAATTATTAGTAAAACTTTTAACTGCAACTCTTCCGCTTAACTCTTAGGATTTCCCACCAAAAAATTCTCCATTCCTCACCAAATACAGTTCACCCTAAAGAACACCACCTGTCTTCTACAACTGCTCAAAGAGCAATGATCATATTGACTTATTAAGTTTATAAAGTCTGTGTAATTTTCTTAATAATAATTTATAATATGAAAAGCATAGGCCGGACGCGGTGACTCACGCCTGTAATCTCAGCACTTTGGGAGGCCGAGGTGGACAGATCACGAGGTCAGGAGATCGAGACCATCCTGGCTAACACAGTGAAACCCCGTCTCTACTAAAAATACAAAAAATTAGCCAGGCGTGGTGGTGGGCGCCTGTAGTCCCAGCTACTTGGGAGGCTGAGGCAGGAGAATGGCATGAACCCAGGAGGCGGGGCTTGCAGTGAGCCGAGATCGCACCACTGTGCTCCAGCCTGGGCAACAGAGCAAGACTCTGTCTCAAAAAAAAAAAAAAAAAAAAAAAAAGAAGAGAAAGAAAAGCATTATATTAATAATATAGTACTTTTTGATGAAGCATCTTCACATATATCACTTGCTTTTCCACAGCCAACTTGTGAAATAGGCTGGTGTAACCATCTCCATTTTATAGGTAAGAGACTAAAGAAAAAGAGAATAATTGACTTGCACAGGGTCCTATGATGATCAGATAACAGAAATTGAACTGAAATCACTTCTTTGGGCTTCTGGTCGAAACTGTATTTTACCCTACCACATTGTCTCCTTGGAGACAGAATAATATGTGTTAGTGAGCCTTTGCTGTATAACAAACCGCTCCACGATTAGTAGCTTAAAGCAACTATCATTTATTTAGTGATGATTTTGTTAGCAGTTTGGACTAGGCTTAGCTGGGCTCACTCTTGCGTCTTTGGTTGGCTTCTGGTCTGTTAGGTGGCTTTGCTTTGGATGCTGTCTGGCTTTCTACTGGGATGATGGAGCAACTATGCCCCATGTTTTTTTAAGCCTCTGTTTTCATCATATTTGCTACTCTATCGTTGACCAAAATAAGTTATATGCCTAATCTCAGTCATTGTGGGAGGCTATTATAAAAGTCATGGATACAGGGAAACATGGAAAAATTGGGGTCATTACTGCACTCAGTCACCACAAATTAAATATGAAAAACTGAAAGTGGCACTCATTTCATCATCTCTTTCTATTTAGTTGGCATGACTTCTTTAGCATAGCTCTTATTCTTGAAACAATCATTAGCTATAGATTCTAGGGTAGTATATGGAAAGTGATAAGCTGCTAGAAGGGCCAAAAAATTATATGTAGTGTAAGCCAATGAATTCCTGCTTGTCATAACACGTAATGCTTGTTGAGCATTTTATAGGTGTCAAGCATCAGCTTAATTGCTTCTCAAATCTGCCAAGTAAATAGTATCATTTTCTCTTTTCAGATGACAAAACTAAGAGAAATCTAGTAACTTGCCCAAGGTCCCAAAGCTAGTGACTAGAGAGCTTGGATGCCCTAGGCCTGATTCAAATACTCTTCTTTCTACTGTACCACACTGCAGCAGCTCCTTGAGGGATCCCACAGTCGTGGCTAACAGCCCAAGGCCAGTTGACAAAGAGCTTCTAACATGCAGGATAATGAGTAAAACTCTCAGTGTTCTCTTTCTAATGAAGGGGGTTGTGTGTACTTATTACCATTTGGCTAATGCCCCCTAAAGATTTTCTGGTATTGAATTCTAATTGTAAATTACAACAGCCATCTAATGATTAAAAAAGAAAGCCATCAAATTCTTGGAATAGTTCTAGTCTCTAATGAACATGGATAACTAATGTAGGGGTAGATGTTTTGTTTGGAATTGGGTATGTATTCCATGAGAGTAAAATGTAGACAGCCTAAGTTTCCTTATTAAAAGGAGAGATGGGGGAGATGTGACGAGATTATGTGACAGAGAGGAAAAAATACAGAAAGGGTGCTGTAGTGAAGGATGTGAAGGAATTCAACACTGTGTAGACATTTGTGAGTGTCCTTATCACTACACTTTTACATCAAAAAATTCTAAAATCTGCAGGTCCTCATTCCATGACCCACAGAGGCAAAAAGCAGTCCGGAAATGCAGATCTGGACAAATTCTAGACATTTTATGGTTTATTTTTGTATTCTGTGAATACATTGGAGATTTTAAAAATTGTTTCTTGATTTCTTTTTCCATCCCATTTTAACGCATTATTATATCTCTTGTTTCCCCCATACCTCTGAAAATGTATAGTCAGGACCATGGACAGATCCTTCATTGTCTTGGCCTTCCTTGGGTTTCTTCCAGCTGCCTTATTTCTCTTACTACTCTAGTGGGACACTAAAGGCCAGGTCTTTTGTGTTATCTCAGGTTTTTTTTATAGGAAAGAGGAGAAGATTGATCTCTTTCCGAAGAGAGAGGAGAGAAGAGGCTTCAGTGTGGAGTGAATGAGCTAAAAATCTCCTTTCTTCCTTTGAGGGCTCTCTTTATTAGAGGAGCCTCACCAGCTAACAGGAAGTAAAATCATCACTAATATTATGTTGAATACATGATTGGCTGTTCTACTTTCAAACATCTAATATTTCATAACATATTTGTTGAATAAATACATTGTTATTGTTAATCTGTGTTCATGTTCTTTAACCTTTTGAAATCTTCATTTAGGTGCTGAAAAAGAAAAATAAATGCTTTTGTATTTACAATTTATTCAAAGCCCTCATGTTTTAAAAATATATATTTTCAACAGTAGGAGCTCCTCACTCAATTACCCAAATATTAGATTATTAAAACCACAATAGAAAAGGAGATGGTTTTTCCATTGCCAGAATTCCTAAAATGAACATAATTTCTTCCTTTGTCTCTCTCTCTCCTCTGTCTTTCCCCAATCCATGTTCTGGTACCCATGTTATTAGGACATATAAAAATACCACAGGCATTTATGATAAGTGTGTGTCAGTTCTGAGTGCTATATTTTAAGAAAGTTTTTGATGTGTTGATTTGGATATGGTAAGAGGAAGATGACTACAATGGGGAAGTGCCTAGAAACCATAATGTGTAACCGATGCTTGAAGTAAGTGGTGATGTTAAACCTAGAGAAGAAGAAGGCACGAGAGATGTCTTGATTGCTTGCAGGATTGTCATCTAGGAAGTTTTTTCTGTGGATGACAGGCCTGCAGCTAACACCAATACATGGACATTACAAGGAAATTCATTCTGAATAAGACGAGGAACCTAACACCAATGAATGGACATTAGAAGGGAAAATATATCTGCTCAATAGGTTACAAAGATTACAATTGGTCATATTTAGCAATGGGATAATCTGAGTCCCATCCATGAGGCCAGAACACACTAACTCAAATGAGTGCCCTCAGAAAAGGCAAACATAAAGTAAGGTCCGAGAGAAAAGACCATAATATCCAAAATAGTTCATGATTGCATAGCCAAATGGAAAGAAAATCTTGTCTAGAAGTACTAAGGTAGGCTTTTTTGTCAGAGGGAGAAATTTGTTAGTAGTATTCCAGGTTGTAACTCTGAATGCATTTTCCTGAAGTCACTTGGTTTTATGTAGTAGATCTATAGAACTTTTGCTAATACAAATAATTAAATAGAATTCTGTTGAATGATTGGGGAACCCAGTGTCCATTTATCCATTAATTCAGTAAATATTTACTTATCGAGCACTTGCCATGCCCCAAGTACTGTTCCAGGCTCTAGGGGTAAAACAGTGAATGAAAACAAAAAGTCTACCTTTACAGGAGCTTATATTCTAGTGACTGCCTAAATGTTACAATTAAATATATAAAGAATATGGACTCTAGCCAAAAATGATTTTCCCTTTTACATGTATTGATGTCTGTCAGATTTACCTTAATTCACTTCCAAAAAGAGAATTATCTTTATAAAAATATATTTTAATAATCATAACCATCAATTATTTATATCATCTTTGTATAATTGGTATAAATTTCAAAAATTGAATGAAAATATTTTCTTTTTCTGGAAATCTTCCTACTTTTCTCATAAAATAAAAGATATGGCTCCTGCTTCATGTATTACAATATGTGGAACTTTTCTTATGCAGGAACTTGAATCTATAGTTACTATGTAATTCTGTCCAAAATCATTTCTTGGCTTACTTAACTATTATTTGTGCTTTTTGGTGCCCTCTTGGTTATGAATATAAAAGAATTCGGTAAAATATATAGTTTTCAAAATTTAATGTCACATTGAAAAAACAGATGGTACAGTAATGTCATGAAGTCATTTTAAATATTAGAGAAATATTCAAGACAATTAGATTTATAGACCTCTGTCAAGATATGAGAACACTAAGGCAAAGTGACTTTCTAAAGCTCAGAACCTTGGTTTCCTGGCCCTGAGGCCAGGAGTCTCCCTACCATTTCACACTGTTTAATTTTCTCTGCTATTTAAATAGGCTGCAGGCTTCACTGAGATTTATTAAGAAGACTGCAAATGGTCCATGCTGCTGTGCCTGACACGGTGTCCTTAGGGCACTGCCCCTAACTCTCCTGACCTATCAAATGCAAGATGTTTGTGTTATTCCAACCAGCTGGCTGAAAGTCCCAGTTATGCTATGTTCAGCTAAATCTTAGCAGGCAGAGGGCTTTCTAGCTTCCAGTATTATAATCTGTATTACTTGAGGACCTTAATCAATAATTAGTTTACTTTCTGTGTTTTGTAAGGTATTAATAACATGTACACAATAATGGTTTGGGTTTTTGTTTTTGCGAAATGACTGTGCACCAAGCAGTGGGTTTAATTCTTACAACCCTGAGGTGGATAATCCTATTATCCCCATTTTACTAGGGAAGAAACGAAAGGGGGGATATATATGTTGCTTAAAAGTTATATGGCTAGTTAGCATTACTGTCAGGAGTGGAATCTAGTTTTTAAATGCCTCCTGCCTTAACATTACCTTAATTTGACAGCAAAAGCCACAGACCCAGAGAATTTAGATGATCTGTCCAGGATTACAAGTCTGGTGTGGGTTGGGGGTGAGTCATACTTTATATCCAACTTTGTGTTGTTTTATAATGTAAGTGTTCTTAGAATGACTCCATCTGCCACCCTGAGTTCTTAATCTAACATTTGTCTTACAATGAAAAAGTTTATATACTTGGAGAAGTAGGTAGTGTTTAAAAAGAATAATACAAATAGGCATTTTAAAATTTGTTTTGACAAAATTTCCTTGTAATAGCTGTTTGATTTCTATGGTAATGCTAAATGTTAAGCCAACCATTTTGTACACTTATCGATAGCAGTGCTTTTTTTCATGTTGTGAAATCTTTGGGGCTCTCTGATGTAGACTTGGTATTTTCATCTGCCTATTAATCTTGTTATGTTGTATTATCCAAGTAAGATTTTTTAAAAGTCCCTGATATTAAATAGTGATTCATTTTTTATCATTAAGGCAGATAAACCAGGCTATTTCTGACAGTGTAGTGGAGTTCATTTTGCTGCTTTTTAAAAATTGTGTTCAACTTAACAATAATTTCACTGGAGGAGAAAAACTCAAATTTCCTCTTTGACAACGTAATGATATCAACTTTTCCTTAATAGAAATTAAACAGATTGGAAATCTTACCAGTGACTTTTCAAGGGTCAGTTATATTTTTAGAAAAATGTCTAAAAGTTTCCAAGGCTTTGTTTTCAAGATAAATCTTCCTGTTCTGAAGCATTCGGTTTTGGGTTTTTGAAGTAGAGTATAAATAAGAGTCCATTTAATGAAATTCAGTGTTGACTCATCCCTTCTTCTCTCTTCTCTCTCCTCCAGCTCTTTCTCTTTGTTGTCTGGAACTTTGAGCTCTACATGATACCACTGGTTTTGTTGTTACTATTGACATGGAACTACTTCTTGATAATATCAGGGAAAGATAACAGGCAACGTGATACAGTAAGTCTCTACTCTCTTACTTATATGTGTTTTTGTTCTTATTCTAGTCCCTCTGACAAGATCAATATTGAATTTGGCTTTACAAACCGGAAGTTCTGTCTACAAATACTCAAGTTTAGAGGAAAATTTTATCAGATCAAAACTAACGACTCCTTGGTCCTAACACAATAGAAAGTATTCACTTATTTCTAACATTACTCCTCTTGGTAGAAACTAAAACAGGGAGCAGCACCAAAGAATGAGCTATGATTTTCAATCATAAATGGGTGCTGCTTCAAATAATTGCTTTATTCTCCTTATTTGTTATATCTTAATGAATCCTGATTTAAGATACAATGTCACAAAATTATTAGTGATCAAACTATGTGAATGTATTTTACTTAAGACAGATAGATTCTTTGTTCTCTGTCATTGGAAGAAATGAAGGCTTCATGATTGTTGGCCTGGAAACGTGTATAAAGTACCTTAGTTCAATGCAGGTTCACTGGACAACAGTAAATATCCTTCTCTGTGTCAGGGGTGTATTGAGATATCAAGCTTAAGGATGAAGAGCTTTCATTTAACCTAGGGAAAGTTATACTAAATCTACCTGTCCTCTTTGGCATTTTTGAAAGCAGAATGTGTGAGACAACCTTCTCTTTCTAGAAGAGTTTTAGACTAAGTAGCAGAAGCTGCCCACACTATAATCACATATGTTCTGCCAAGCTTTGTTCCCCTTGGATTGTCTATCACTATGCCCCTAGCAACCTAACTATGAAAAGCTTTCCCACATGTAAATAAATGAGGGGAGTGTCTTCTCCAAATACAACATTTACAATTTGATAACTCAATAGACTGCTGTTGAGAAGAATTTAAAGGTTGGCAAACACGAGAATCTACTTGGTCCTTAGCAGACTACTACTTTTCTTGCCATTAAGGATCTCTGTTTGATTTATGATCTGTAGATTATAACAGATCATAAATCGATCTTTTGCCAACTACTGTGCCCATAATGATGCAGAATTATTTGATCATCAGCTTAAAAGTAGTGTATAATACTTAATAGTAACCATCATAATGGTTGCATACATACCTTCAATGTAAAAGAACTTCCCTTTTAAATAACACAATTAAAATACACTTCAAATAGCAATGTACGCAAAATATAAAATTCTTCAAAATAATTTCCTTTAGTATGTGACAAAGTTGCCAACAAGACACCATGTTTACTTCTCTATTATATTTCTGTCTTTCTTACTAGATTATAAATTTGAGGGAAGGGAACTCTGTTCATCTTTGTATTTGTCACTGTCTGTAGTACCTGCTTTGCAAATTAGACATGTTCAAAACCTTCTTTGTAAAGTATATCAAACAAACATGAGATTGCTAATAGAGATTTTAATGTTTAGTCAGCATCAATAGACAAGAAGTTATTAGTATTATTGGCAAGGATTTTATGGATATATATTTAAATTGCACACTAACAGACAAGCCCTAAATGCTATAAGCATTGGTGTCATGGGGACTAATAGGTACTTTCATCAATTAATTCAGGATGTTTTCTTTAAGAAAATAGGACTCTTTCAGACAATTGCTTTTTTGTCCCATTTACTTCGTGGAGATTGTCGAGAGAGAAGAATATCTACTTTTCATTCTGTTGCCTTGAGACAAATTTGCAAATAAGATTATTTCCAAATAGGAAAAACTGGTAATTTAGTTTTAGCTTCTTAATTCTATGAGGGGGCTTATCTTCAATATTTAGTCACTGGTTTTGGTATTCTTAGTGAAAAATTCTGAAACTGTAGACTTTGCTTGTTATCTTCTCCAGAATATACCTGGCTTGGCTGGAAACATCCACTTTTAGAGGAAAAATAATATATAATGTATCCTTTTGTACTTAAAATTCTCTAAGACATTTTATAGCCTATTGAAAAAAATGCATATCATATGATTTTTGCAAAATATAGCTTCAAAATAGTATTTACCAAATCTTTTCTTTTTAGTACATCTCCTCTAACAGGCTCCTCTTTTAGCCATGGACATTTTTCTTCCCCAGCACAACCCACTGTGAAACATTCTATAGTCTAACTCTCATGGAATGCCAACTACACTCCATAACTCCCAGTAATTGCCTTTTATTTGCCCAAAACACACAGATCCACATATTCTGTTCTTTCTAGGCACCAGAGCAGCAATCACAACGTTTCATTCAGCTTCTTATTCACTGGCTCAGTTAAGACCTTACGTAACTCTTAAATCCAATTTGTCTAATTATGTGTTTGCTGGCATATCCAGCTGTGCATTTGAACCGGTTGCTCCTTTTGAAAAGAAACCTGGATTATACTTTGCTGGTTACAGAATGCATATATATATACACACACACACACACACACACATACACACACACACACACACACACACACACATATATGAATTTAGGGAAAGTGTGTGTAGGGGTTGCCATGCTGTGACGAATTGACTCTCCTGCATAGTGCATAGCACTGGAAGGATGGTATTTTCCTGTAAGTCCATATTGATATCCCAAAGACACTGCAGACTCTTTCAGCATAAGTGAAAACTTTACAGGATCTCCGAGGTACGTTAATCACACCATTGGCTGATTCCAAACCAGGAAACTTTCTGTTTTAGGAAAGAGAGACAGAGAAAGAGAAAGAATTTTCTGCCACCAAAAATCAAACCAAACCAAAACAAAAATCTATACATTCAGCTGACAAAATTTAATTAGGGTGAAAACTATAAAAGAAAAATCAAAATGACCTTCAGGTCATAGAAAAGAAAGAAAAGGAAACACAATTTCCATGACATAAGAAGTTGAAGAAGAAAATCAAAGAAATACTGTGAAAGATGAAAAATGCATAGATGGGTAAAATTCTGTCTTCAATGTATTGGCTAATATTTGAGATTAATACCAAACAGGAAAATGTTTCTTTGTGTGTGTATTGTTTAAGGAGAGTCTTTCCTTTCTTGGAGACCCTTAAGATTACAGGCACTGAACCCTCATACCTTTTCCCCACCATGGTGCCTATTCTAGTTTAATGAGCAAAAGCAGATGTAATCCTTGCTGAATAAGTTTTGCAGCGTTTAATGAGCTGAACCTGTTAAGGACAGAATAAGTAAACAGCCATTCCTGAGGTTAAAACTGTAGACACAGAGGGTGCCCATGTGAAAGAGGCATGGTTAAAAATATTTCACCTCTGCTATTTCCTAGTTGGACTTGTTAAAAATAAGCAATCTTAGGTCTAAATATACCTAGACTGGGACTATGATATTAAAATTTCTAGCATGAAAATTGTTAGGCTTTTCCAGAGAAAACCGTTTAAGACATGCTTCATTCAGAAATGTCCCTGGCATGAAAGGGATATAAAGATAGGAATGTCATCCTTCTCTTGGTTTGAGCTGTCACTTCAAAACCTGGGAAAAGTTCTCACCAGCATTGCCTATTAGGCTTGTACCAACTATCCAAATTACAGTGACTGTAGACAGACATTTTGAAAGTGGAAGAGTAGATGCCAGGAAATGGCTTTTACTTTGATTTAAAAACTACTGAAACATCATTACACCCTGGGCTCTGTGTGAAGTACTTTATATTCACCATGTCATTTAGTCCTCCTCCAAGAGAGAGAAGCTGATTGTGTTAGCCCAGCCAATGGGTTGGATCCTCCTAAGTCAAGTGACCTGCCGCCCCCCACCCAGGTCCCTTCATCAGTTGTAAGCAAAGGAACATGCTCATGTAGACAAGCATGGCTGCAAGAGCTCTTCCTTGAGAAAAGAGAATCAAGTCACGGAGAATAAAGGAAATAGGTTAGCCAAGCAAACCAGGGGTCTATTGCACACCCTGTAAGTGTCATTTCTACTGCACATACAGGGAAACAGGGCCAGAAAGATTAAATAACTTATCGAAAAACACACAGAAAGTGTCAGAACCAGTATTAGAACACAGAGCAGTCTGCCTGAAGTTTATACTCCGAACCACCAGTCAATCACATTTCCTGCTGGGAATATATCCCACCTCTCCCTGGGCACTGTTACAGCAAGTTTGTCCCACGAATTACTGAAAAGCCAGTAGCACTAACTACACCTTTTAGCCGACATATTAATAGAAAGTAGTAATTTTCCCACACCCCTCATCTCATGTCTTCCGTATCTCTCATTGAGGGAAACAGAAAGGATATTTATCAAGCAATTTCTATGTATCAGGCATCCTGCTAAGCCTTTTAGAGACATCACCTCCTTTTTTCCTTTACAATAATTATATCAAGTAAATAATTCTAAATAGTTTTATCCCCATTTTATGAATCAGAAAATTCAGTATCAAGGATGATAAGTAAGCAACTCCCCAGAGCAAGTGTGATGTGAACCCAATTGTGCCCTGTTGTAAAGTCCCAGGCTGTATCTATGGTACACGCATGGGCATTCCTTTCCCAAAGGACTGCTTTCTTAGTGTCCAGGGCCTTGCATAGAATCCCTGTTGTCTCCAGATTCCTTCCTATGAGGTACCCAGTAACCTCACATGAATTAGTGCTAGTCATCTATTCTATCCCACATGCCACCATTAATTTCCAAAGCATTCATGACCAGGAGGGCTACCTTCCATTCACCAAGGTGACCATGGGAGGAGTCCATCAAAGCTGACTTCTTCATATTTGTGAATAAATTTTTTTGTGTCAAAGCAATTTTTGAATATCTTTGACACAAGAAAATTCTTCAAGCTGTGTTTTTTAATTACACTTTAAAAGAACATTCATTTTTACTGTCATGATATTCCTCCCACACAACAATCTCAGTTATCTAATCAATGGTGGCATTAAAAGACTGAAGAGTGGGGCAGATCAATGAAATCATTCTCTGACTCATGATATGACTGTGACACAAATTGAGACAGAGTCTGCCTTGCTAAAATACTTTAGGAAATACTGCAATGTTTAGTTAGCTCCTTCTCGTGACAAAGCATTTGTTTCTTCATTTCCCTTTCAGAATAGTACTGAATATTGTCTCCCATTAGGTCTGTTCCAATGAGACCCAGAGCACTTATCTCTACAAATAAAGCTCCTAAGAGCAGCACTCTTTGCCATAAGTGCTGTTGATTGAACAGTTTGGAATGGTCCACCACAGAAACATCTGATCGACTTGAGCTCCTATAAATCAAGCACATTTATTATTTTGTCAGCCAGTGTTCTCCATTCCAAAGAAGTCTGTGGTGGAATATATGGAATACTGAATAAGTCAAGTATTCCTAACAGGATCTAAAGAGGCTGGCCAAAGCCAAGCTGACAGAGGAGAGGACGTCATATGCAAAGCACTCTGAATGTACAGTTAGACTCTCTCTACTTCAGTAAGAGTTTTATCATTCACTGAAAGCAGCATAGACCACAAGTTTCCTGTGTTTGCCTCTCAGTACCAAAAAAGACCACATATTCAGTGCTCTTAGCAGAAGCAACACTGAGTCATACAGCCTGTAAACACATCTAAAAATGGATGATCACTCTTTTCTTCTTCGTGCTTATTTCAACAGCAATTTTCTCAATTTTTTTCAGAAGGTCATCAGCTTGAAAAAAATCTGAGGAGGACCATGAAAAGAACCAGACCTTTAGTTTTCCAACACGATCACTAGGATAAATCAGTAGAATCAACAGCCAATCAGATGTTGGTAGAAAGCTTATCCCCTGTGACCCCTCTCAAAGCTGTTCACCAACTGTTTAGCCTTGTTAGATAATCACTTGCTGTACATAGTGCAACCCAACATGTTAATAACCATCGTCATCAGGCTTTGGATTTGCACCAACAAGATCTCCACATTTTCTTCACTCATCCCAAGTCCCCCCACCACTGTCCCCTCCCTCTCAGTAGATGACCAGGCCTTCTACTTTGCAAATTTCCCTCAAATTCCAGCCCTGAAGCCCTATGAATTTGTACCCAATTTAGGGTTGTCAGATTTAGCAAATAAAAACACAGATGCCAAGTTCAATGGAAATTTCAGATAACAACAGGACATACTTACACGTATATGTTTTTATAACATTCTTGATTTATCTGAAATTGCAGTTTAAGTGGATGTTCTATATTTATCTGGCAACTCTATCTCAATTGTACCTTTTATTCTTACCTCCAGACCTGTAGGGAGGTGACAGTTCTGAAATAAAGGTATTCCCCAACATCTTCAAGTATAGAAGACCCGTCAGGAGCAGGCCCCACCTAAACCATAGTTTCAGCTTCATCCTCCTCAGTATTCCAACAGGATTGTTTATGTGTGTGGTGGTGGTGGTGGTGTTTTGCTTTTGTTTGTTTTGGAGTATGCAATGTTTATTGAGCAAAAGGTGGGAGTAGTGGCCTAAGGGTGAGAAAACAGAAATGAACAAGACCATGGCCATCCTCTTTTGTTGTCACTTTCTTCTGGACAATTGCTTGCCACTTGGGAGAGCAGGAAACCAAGCCACTTGCAAAGGCTAGCGCAGCACAGCTGGATGGGAAGGTAGTTCCAGCTGACTCGCAGGCCTGTGTTCCCTGCTTTACCTCCTATTCACCCAGTCCACAGGCTCAGGGAAGGCAATCCTTTTGTCTTCATGACACAACTAGAAAAGAGAAAAAAAGAGTGATGCTTCTCCCTTTGGACATATGAGGAAACTCAAGCCCAGAATAAGGCAGTAACGTCTGCAAAGCCCGTACTCACAGAACGTGGGTGGGAATGGTGCAGCATGGGACAGACGTGGTGGCTGGAGAAGGGCAGTGTAGGCAGGGTCTGGAACTTAGCAGAGGCCTGGAAGTCACGTGAGCACTGAGGACAGATGTGCAGCATGGTGGAAGAGCTTGAAACCCTTGCCCGAGGTGCCGCACGTGAAGAGTTTGAGGTCTGAGTGTGATGCATGGTGGCTCTGCAGCCGCAGAGGGCTGGCAAAGACACAGGTGCACTGTGGGTGGCTGTAGCCCCTGCAAGACTGTACTTTTATGGGGTGCATCATCCTGGGATGGTCTTCGGGGCTCCTCCACTGGCACAGCAGGCTTGTAGGCAACACGGTTGGCGTTGATGAGGAGGTGGCTGTCCAGCCATGAAGGCTATGACCCACCCGAGACAGGGGTTGGAAGAGGGGCCTTTCACCTTGGGAAAAGAAGACCTTCCAAGGTAGTGGGTCTGGAAATGAGGAGGGCCAGGATGGGATAGCCCCAGCAGTTGCAGGAGTATCTGGAGCAGAGTATACTTGTAGTTTCCCAAATATTCTATACACTCTTTCTATGCCTTCTACTGTTTTCTTAAAAATATACTTACAAATGTAAATGTATATTTCTTATCACACATGTTTTGTTTTTTATAAAAATTGAGTCACATTTAACCCATTTTAGCTCACCTGCTTTTTATATTCTGCAACATATCTGGAAATATCCCTCATATTCCTGGAAAACAGTCTACTATAAGTTTTAATTTCTATACAATTTTCACTATATGAGTGTGTGTGTGTATTTTAGAGACAGGGTCTCTCTCTGCTGCCCAGGCTGGAGTGCAGTGGTGCCATCATAGCTCACTGCAGCCTCGAACTCCTAGACTCAATCAGTTTTCTCACCTCAGCCTCCTGCCTAGCTGGGACTACGGGTGCAAGCCACTGCACCAGTCTTCTTAATTAGACAGTTTTTAGATATATTTCCTTCAATTTTTTTTTTTTTTTTTTTTTGAGTCAGAGTCTCACTCTGTCACCCAGGTGGGAGTGCAGTGGTGTGATCTCGACTCACTGCAAGCCCCACCTGCTGGGTTCAAGCGATTCTCCTGCCTCAGCCTTCCTAGTAGCTGGGATTACAGGCACCTGCCACCACGCCCGGCTAATTTTTTTTTTTTTTTTTTTTTTTTGGTAGTAGAGACAGGATTTCGCCATGTTGGTCAGGCTGGTGTGGAACTCCTGACCTCAAGTGATCCGCCTACTTGGGCCTCCCAAAGTGCTGGGATCACAGGCGTCACCCACCGTGCCTGGCCCACTTCAAATATTTTGCCTTCTCAGTACTGTGAAGAAAATCCTAAAGAAACCTTTGGGTCCCTTTCTGGTAATATGCTTTGGAAAGTCCTTGAAGAATTTCTGGGTGAGAGTATATACATTTTGAAGGTTTTTGGTAGTTAATATTAATTTGCAACCCATTAAGCCTTTAACATTTTATACAGCTGTGCCTGGGTAGCCGCTAATTATCATTATTCTTTCTTTTGGAGAGCCATCCCTGACACTCACCCCCTACTACCAGTCTGACCCTACCAACTCATACGCTAAGAGGTTAAATGAGCCCATACCTCTGAGTTCCCACGTCTGTCATAAATTTGTTTCATATAGTTGCTGCCTAGGCATCCATTTTAAGGCCTGACATGAGTTATTTGAAACCTAGCAGTACCCGTCCCCTTTGGCTAGTTAAAGCTTACCTTCTCTGTGTGGTTGTTTATGCTGTAGCCCACTTGCTTCTCATCCCATTGACCCAACACACCCCACAGCTGCTGACCATGATGAAACCTAATGGTTAGCGCTGGAGCCAAGCCAGCATTTCCCCTCGTGCTGTCTTTAAACCAGCCACGGGATAACACCCATGGACCTTAATAAAGGCATAGTCTGACGGCTCCTCTTTTTCTCTTGCGTGTCCCACCCACTGGCTGAGCTCCCTGCCGCCTCCAGCCTTCCCTCAGTCTCCCATTGGCATCCCTAACCTCTCTGGGACCAGTAAGTACTAAATTTCTTGTTTTATGCACTTTGGGTTCACCTCCTCAATGTGTTTCGTCTGACTGACACACCTGAGTCTTACTTTCCTCTCATCAGAGCACTCTAGAAAATGGCTCTCTTGGCTCATGGTCACTCTCAAGAGACAGACTTCATGACCAAATTAGAAAGTAATCATAACAATAAAAATGACAGCACTCTCATATTGTCATAACTGGCTCACTGTGGGTCCTCCTCAGATTGTTCTAATTGAATCTTCCATTTGTGTGTCTAATCTCAACACAGCAAAATGGCTCGGACCATTTTGCTCTGAGTTACTAAAAAAAGTTAGAAAATATTTTAGTCTGATCTTTCCTTCGAAATCAAATATTATCTAATTTTTATGCATAATTACTTTCAATAAATATTATTGAACATTTATAGGCACTAATAGTACTGTGGTTCAAAGATGATGAAGATACATGGCTTGCCCAGGACAGTTTGTGGTTTAGTGAGAGAAACAACTGAATAGAATATATGAATATAATAGGTGCAGTGATAGAGGTCTGTATACAGCATGCAGAATGTTCAGTCAAAAGACATGTAGATACTCCTGCATATATGTATGTGAGTGATGCATATATAATGAAACAGGGCATTAAATAGCTACCTGTGGCTACCTGTTCTTCACGCCTCAGTCTGTTGTTTTCACTTAGTAACTCCATGTTTGGTTTTAATACTTCTTGAGTTTATTGGCTATCCTTTTTACTCAACTCTCAAACTGTAGTCAAACCGAAAATTGAAAAGATAAAATGGTAGAATGATGGAAGATGAGTATTACCAGTACGTGACCTGTCAGTTCAAATACAGAAAGATGTAAAGGAAACACTTCTATTTTTAAAAGTCAATTTACTAAAGATTCTCCTCACTGGAATGCACACTTCTTGCTTTAGCTCTAGTAGGACTCAGAAGAGAGACTTCCAATATAAAGTTAGTGGTAGTTGCCCTAGAGGTTGTTCCCAGTTACTCTCATATTTTAGCCTCCACCATCTTCCTGAGTTCTCCTCACCTTGTTCAGTTCTCCAGAGATGCATATAAGAATATAATGAGGCAAAGAGGTACTCTTAGTTCTTATAGAGGATTTCTTCCCCAACTCCTTTTCTACCAAATGAATTGTTTTTGGCAACTCTGAAGGATATCTGAAATTCTTGCTCCCATAAATGGTTGATTTTCACTTATTTGAGCCACAGTTGAACCCTGGAGCCCCAGAGAGTCACTGAAAAACCAGCTTCCTAAACCCCTCAAATCCTCCCATGGATCCAAAGAGTTCACCATCTTGATGGTTCTCCAAAGTGTCCACCCATATATCTGCCAAAGGGTCTTAGCATTTCTGTTCTTCCAAATATCTGCCCTCAGGACTGTCATTTCTTCAATTGAGATGTAAGACTGGGGAGGAAAATAAGGATACCCCCAATTCTGGTTTGAGGGTGGATGTGTTATCCTACCGATTTCCAGTGATTATTTCCTGATTGTTCTTTCTAAATGACTTTGCACTCTCCTCTTGGCAGAGAGCCAAACTATTCTAAACCTGGGGAGGGAGAGAGGAAAAGGGGCCAACAGAAGTACCTTCTGCCTGACTCATGACCTTAGAACTAGTTTGCATTTCTAGTCTTGATCATTGTTCTCTGTGTGGTGGTGGTGGGGGAAGGGTGGTGCTGGCAGAGAGTTTCATATATTTGTGGAGAACTATTGTCCTTGGTTTAGAAAGGTGACAAGAAATTCTAAGACCCCAATTAACAAACTAAAAGTGGAAACCAAATTATATGTCTTTATCTGCTTGTGGAAAGTGTTTATAAATCAGAACTATTAGGAAGTCCAATAACGCTGAGAGTTTTGTGTTCATTTTTTAAAGCATTGTATGAGACACCTTTGTCAAGAGCATACAACTTTCAGGCCTTTCTACCCTTATGTACCTAGAACTGAAACAGTATGTTTCAGTGATCAAACTAAAATACACCTTCAAGGACATTTTTTTGTCATGTATTACTTACTGAATTTACTTCATTATACAAAAAAAGAAAACTAGTATACACTATCAGTTCTTTAGAAACTAACTGAATGTTCTGATAGCATTGCTTAAACAGGAGACAGTCAGTTTACCTAAATAAAGTTTTCAAATGGTTATACTCCCATAGGCAACAGCAAAAACACCTTTAAGATAAGTGTTACCGCTATATCTTTCCAGTGGCTTGAGGTTAAAAGCCCAAACTTTGAAATTCGGAAGATCTGGGATTTAATTCCAAACCTTCTACTTATTAGCTATACAAGTTTATTCATTCTGCTATGCCTCAATTTCCTCACCAATAAAATGGGAACAATAGGTACCTTATTAGAGTCTTCTAAGAATTTAAGAGACAACACATGTTAAGCATAGAGTAAGTGCTCAATAGATGACACCTGGGAACCTTGCCATGTGTAAAACAGCAAGCAAGTGGGAGCTTAGACATTATATGTCACTATTTCTCTTGAAGAGTTCCCTTGTAAGTCCTGTTGAAGAGAATGGTTTTTCATGGCCATCAGTCATTTTTCTTGGTTTTAAGCCTGTAGACAGATAATAGCATTGCCACAGTAAGATTTCCTGTATCCATAGTCCCCTTGCAATGTATACAGAAGTCCCACAAAAAATAAAAACTATATTTTTATCAATAAAAGCATATGAAGAAACTTGAGCAAAGCAGTCTTCAACAATGTAAAGCACCTTAGTAACTGAATTTTACAGAAATACCATAAGCATATGCCATTTTACAGGTCATATCCATAGATATTTGAAAGACACATTTTTCTTGATTATTGTAATACAAATCTCCACTGTGCACAGTGCATGAAGACAAAGGCAGGCAGTACCATGAGCGAAGAACAGGGCGTTTCACTGAAATTATCATTGAGTCCAAAAGCAAAATCCTCCTTTCTAACAGCCTCGCTCAGGATGTCTGGTAAGAGAGGAGGGGAAAGGTAAACCTACACCAGCATACCAGGCCTGGAGATGGAGACTAATTTTAATAAATCAGAATGGAACATGAAAATGTCAACTTAATCAAGCATTTAAATTTTATTAATCAAGCCTAATTTTTATGAGTGCAAATAATCACTGAAGCTGGACAAATTTGTTCTCGATTGCATCAGAAACATAATTTTAATATTTAATGGACTGATGAATTTAAATGGAGAATTATCTTTATGAAACATGCTCTTCATAATTTGCCATTAAATGAGAAATAAAAAAAACAACATAAATCTTACATAAAGGTTATTTAACTAAATGTTGGTACTATAAATATTATAAATGCATTATATACTAATTTAGCAATCACACAGTACACTACATAAAGCAGGAATGATAAGTAGACCAGGCAGGCTTTTCCTGGGATGTAGAGCTCTGTGTTATATTGTGGGGAGCTCATGATATAACGGTTTGGAGGTTTTGTGTGAAGTTTCATGAACATTCTTTTCATTCAGGCTTTTATGCTACAATTCACCATTCACCACAGACATTCTTTTCAGTCCAAATGTAGGTCTAAACCCACTAGGACTTTCTTTTGTGAGGTGATTATTCTTTATATAAAAAAGATAAAAAATATTATTTATAGAAAGGGATATAAGAAAAGAACTGAAGTTTTCTGACTATGATTTTTTTGACATACAAAACATGCTCCATTTTTAAATTTTCTGACATAATGTCCTCAGGCCTCAAAATACTCTAGATGGAAAAGAGAAAAAGAAAAATCAAATTAGTGTCAGAATATTCTCTGCAAATGTACACCCATTCCACTCACCCTCTTTACGACCCACAACACATTGCTTAAAATAGGGAGTTGCTATAAATTTTTTTTAAGTGAATCAAACCTAACAGATCAGTATGGTCCAAAAGTTTCCTGATAATAATCTCCAAGATAAATTCTTTGTTGTTTTCTAAGTATATTCTTTAAAGATCCCTAATGTTCCCAAAGTGTAGTATTTTCCATGCTATTCCATATATGGAATCGTATATGGAAATATATTCCAATATTTCCATAGTATTTTGCATATTTGTGCTAAACTGTGCATTTACCTGAAAACTAACTTGCCTATTGCAGCTCCCAAAATTATTGATGGGGTTGGAACAAAGGATATTTAGAAGATTGCAGGACATGCTACTCTTTAAAATGTCACAGCAGCTCCCTTTTCTTGCTTTACAGAAAATTTTTTAAATGTGGACCTTTTATTAGACACTTAAAAATTCTAAGATTGTTTTCAACGTTTGAAACATTTAAAATTGTGCCTTTTTGTTACAAAGTTGAGGTTCTGGAATGGAAATTTGGCTCTAAATATAGAGGCATAAGTACATAATTTTCTTTATTTTTACTCTGTTTATTAATGTATGAAAATATTTCGTAAACATTAAATTTTATAAAGTAGATTCATGGTGAGTAGAGTTAGCTTTTAATCTTACTTGCAAAGCACATTAAACAATTCAATTTTTTGGCCTTTGGTATATACTTTTTTCCCTTGACAAATAATACAGTTTCATTAAAGCATTATTATTTAAAAAGCACATTCCAGGTTAATAGTTGACCTATTTTTTCCTACTCAATTGAATTAATATGCAATATCCTAAAGACACCAAGATTAGAATTTTCTTGCAAGCAAAAAAAATCCAATACATTGTAAAGCCTTTAGATGGAGACAGAGTTCAAATAAACTCTAGAATTCTGTTCAGTGCTTTGTGTAAGAATAGAATGAACACTTAAGAATACTGAAAAGGAAATATGAAAAGAAATTTAAGAGGCTTATACTGATTGTAGAATTTATGTTATTGTTTCACCTTTCTTAATGGAAGAGTTTTTCTGCATATTAAGCTGACACTTAAAAATAAAAGGTAACATACTTTTGGTCAGTAAAGTAAATTTACTGTCTTTGCACCTTATAGCAAACCAGATTATACAACAAATACTGCTGTTGATGATGCAGAAGGCATGCTGTACATAATCAGTGGCATGCATCAAAAGTCATCTGATAGCCACATTAAAGCCACATTCCTTATTAAGAATCAGACTAAATTACAACATAGCACTTCCCAGAATGAGCCAAGGAAATGCATTTTGCAAGAAGAATAATTGTTTTTGAGTGTCTCTGTAAAAATCAGGAAGTCTTTTAGCAGTAAGTACTAATGCTTTTCTTTTTTTCTTCTTTTTTTTTTTTTAGTCTGCCTTCTTTTGTATTGCAATATATTCAGCCTCCCAGGCAAGCCTATCACACTAATTATTATTACATCTAGTGGTTCAGTTATCTTGATGACTACTGTAGCTGAAATCCTCCAAGGTCAAATCCTTAATAGCATGAATCAAACTAAGCAGCCATCATATATGCAGTTGCTTTTGAGATGTACTGGATGAAACAGTACATCCCAGACTTGATTGAGTCGTATTATTCTTATAAACATGGAGTGAATTATGTATACAGTTTAATTATACCATTTTGCAAAAGTTTGTTTCTTCTCAAAAATCTTGTGAGAAGGTGTCCTGTTGTAAAAATGTCTGCACTAGCACACCTATAAAGATCTTACCATAAAAGTCTTCAACCTGACCTTTGGTACTTTCAAGTGATTTGAAATCATTTGAGTGATTATATGCATCTTCTCCATCAATAGACATTCCACCATTTCATATCATACTTACATGTGTAATAAATCCATTGGCACACAAATGCATGTTCTGCATGGTTTATGCACACACACAATGATATAAATGAACTCCAGACCATGCTGAAGAATACTACTCTCCCCAAATTCTTCCATATCTCTAGGGTAGAAATAGGCATTTAGTTTGTAATGTATCCAAATATAAGCATCTGTACAAGTTTGGATCGTCTATGAATATGAAACTAAATATGAAACTTCTTTCTTTTGTGTCAGTTTTCTTTAATATTTTAACATGGTTGCACATCTGGACAGCAGCGATTTCTTCTTTAAATGTGTAAATGTGTTGCATTTTTATAGACCATATTTGAGTAAAGCAATTTGAGTTGTGCAACTATTCATTTTGAACATAGTAAAACATCCATTTAATTCCAAGGAAAAGAAGCAAACACACAAAAGAAACTGGTTTGTATCAGCACTGGCTTTTGAAAGGTTTGGTTGCAGAGTACTCAGTCCTTCCAAGGTTAACATAACCAAGATTTTTTTGGTTCCTTTTTGTTCGAAGGGATTTAAATAAGTGGAATAATTTACTCGTGGAAAAATTATAATATGAAGTGTTTAAAAAATAATTCATGGGCCTTTTAACCCCCTCTTGTCATATTAGTTTTAAACATTCACCTTAAATTGGTGTTAAAAAGCAATAATTAGTAGTCACTGTCCCATAATGATTTTAATAATGAAGTTTACCTGAACCCACTTTCCCTCATCCTTTCCTCATTGGTCTTTTTGTTACTGCATCCTTCTGGTCACCTCCCTTATACATTTTTGTTCTAGTACAATAATACCAAACATGTCACGTTTTTATTCAGATTATCAACATCACTATTAACATTTCCAGTCAAATAATATTTTCCTTGCAAATCATGAAGTGTTTTGTGTTGGATTACAATTAAAAGTCTTGTAATAGTACAAGAGCTCCTCTAAAACCACAAAATATATGGTCTATAGATACCACTTTGTTTAACTTTGGAAATGTATTTTTTAAATGTATAGCCACATATTACATTTTATGTTAACGGCAAATGTTCAGCAAATATTGAATATGAAGAAAGAAATATGCTTTTAAAATAATGTTATCTATTTATTCTCTGGCTGCAATGTATCTGGCATGCTGCATTTGGGGTTGTCTGTGTGTTTTTTTAAATGTCATCTTTATTAGTATTACATTCAAGGAATAGTACCAAGAATCAGTTTCTTTCAAGACCTTCCTCGAGTGTGTGGCATATAAGTCTGTGACGAGCGACATTACAGAAGGTCATGTCACTTTTAACTGCTTGCATTACATCTTTCTGATTTCCCTAGTGCCCTTCCTTTGTTTGATTAATACTACTTGCTTTCAAGCAAGGTATCAGAAAGCATAATTTGGAAAGAGAATTCTAGAGCCGATCTGAGATTCCCCTTAAGAAAAAAGAGAAAAAACTGAACTTTGTAAATGTATCTTTTCTACTACATGATTTTTCGTCACTCTTCATTTTTTCCCCTTCAAGGAAATCCTGCGTATAGTATATGTTGTTAGTTAAATTATTGCTGACAAGTGTTTGGGCAACTGGACTTTGTATACTTGAAAACAAAACGATGTAGTGCTTATTTGGTTTTATTTGAAGAGGAAAGAGCTAGAATTTGATACCAGGACTCCTTTCTTTTGTTTTCCTCAGTTAAGTGTTCAACTCCAGCACTCTCATCCTAAATAGCAGGTGTTATTTGATTTCTCTGGGAAGGGTTGCAATTTTGTGCAGTCATTAAATGCACTTCAGTGATATATACAGTTTGTTTTTAAAAGCTCAGTTTGCAGTTTCGATGTTCATTGCATTTGGCTAGAGCTCTTGTCTTAAAGCACAGCTCAGCTTCTGAGACACTCTTGTCCTCAAAGTCATCCGTTTCACTGGACCATTAAAGCCTGAAAATTAGTTGTGAAAGCATCATCATTTTAATTTGGAATCTTTATCCACACTTCTACCTGTACCCCTCTATGTGTTTCTTACAGTCAGTGAAAACATGAATCAGAATTTTGTGTGTCATTAAGAGCACAGAATATTTTGTCCAGCAAAAAATATTTAATTTCCAAAAATTAATGTTTAAAATATTAACTTGATGCTATTTTATTTTTATTAATAGCTAACATTTTTGAGTACTTCCTTTGATACAGGAACTGTATTAAGCACTTTTATGCATTATCTCATTGGATCCTTAACACTGTGAGATAGGTGCTATTATCATCTCCATTTTCTAAGGCACCTTCAGCTTCACCTGAGCAAAATGTAACGGTGGGATATGTTCTGAAGCAGCTTAAAGGCATCAATAGGAAACCATCTGTATTATAAATCCTCACTTGTAGATGTTTATGATGTAACTTTAAAAATGCACTGGAGGAGGGGAAGGGCCCTCACTAGAGCGCTAAAACACAGCAAAAAGGCCTCTCACTAACACAACACTTCTCTGCCAAATGTAAAAGCAAATGGTTGTATTGGGTGGTTCTGGCTGCACATTTGTGGAGCAATTGTGCGTAGCCAATTACCCACTTGTGCAGGGTAAGAACAGTTTGGGTTTTGCAAATGAAGAGCCTGATTCTGTAGACCTCTTTGAGTCATACTTGAACAGAAGATCCACAGCTGATTTGTAAAATGTGTAAATTAAGCTACTGGCTTGTTTATGGCTTAATCTTATCTTGAATTTTTGAAAATTAATTTGAAGATAGTGGAGATTCTCCAACCTTAATGGTTAAATATTCATGGGTTCTAAGGCAAATGTTTGAAAGCATTTTGAACATTTGCTTTTATAAATCTGCATCACTGATTAGGTATAAGTCCTTCCAGGTGAACTAAGTCAGTTCTGTGAGATACATGATAGGCACTTTACCCAAAGTGTGTTAAATGATACGAAGAATAGATGATACATTCACTATTCACTCAATCAACAAATATTTTGTGAACACCTATTATGTACCTGACAATCTGCTAGGCACAGCCCACCACCATTCTGCCTTCATAGCACCTGAAATGTGATAGTAAGTACTGCAGAGAAGAGGCATATTATACATTCTTAATTATAAGTAGCTATAATAATGAGTTTATTCACAGCAGCAGTAAAAGTATAGTGTTCATCTCATTTTCCTTGATGTATTTGATATGAATCTGCATGGGTAATTTCAGCAAAAAAAAAAAAAAAAAATTGCTTCATTTAAATCTAAAAGATAATTTTATCAGAGGTACGAAATAATCATCATTTCAGAAAATCTTACAAGGGTTAGGTGAATTCTTCTGAAGCAACACAATGTACCAATGTAGCTTCTTTTCCATCTTAAACCCCTCACAAATAGCCCAATTTGAATAGCCTGGCATATATCACTTCAACTATATACTGTCACTATTGTGTGTGTATTTGTGATGCGAATACTTTAAATGTAAGGAAATGAAAGGTTAACATGAAAGCTTATCTGATCAACCCTGTTTAAGTTTCACTGGATTATAAGCCATTTGAGGGCTGGTAGGAGTAAAGAGGAAGTTTTGTGGGTTATCTGTGTATTCCCACATTACCTAGCACTATGTGCCTTGGACAAAGGGGTTTATGATGAATGCTATGGAGTAGCTGGATATAGTTAGAGAGACTGTCAAGAGTCCATCTTTCTTGTTGATGCTTCATTGCTTTATATGTCTCCGAAGTAAGTGTAAGCTCTCATCAGATATGCAAAACTGCATATTGCACTACTGTGATTCGTTTGAAATGCTGAAGGTCCAAATGAAAGACCTCAAAATTCTACCAATTAACAGAAGATTGAAAGCACGACATTAAATTAGGAACAGTCTCACAGGTTGTCAGATGCTTTCATTATATATTCGTTCATGAGACCTGGAGGTTTGTGTTTGTGTTATGCTTTTAAATCAGTTAATGCTTTTAGAATATTTGAGAAAAATTATTGGGAATAAGAGTTCTGATATGTTATCTCAGTTTATGGAACTCTTTTCATAATACAGTCTTGGTTATTAAAGTGTTCACCCATAGAATATTCCTGTTGGTATTAAAAAACACACACACACACAGGAAAGGAGGGCTAGGTGTCTCTGTCCTCTAAAGTTATGAGCTTTGGGAGAAAAGTTTTAAAGTATTTGTTAACCATGCTTCTGTTGAGTCTATTCAGAGATACAGGATCAGGAAAAAAAAAAGGAATTTAAAAACCATATCAAATATAAACACAATAAGTTGGGTCTTACTTGAATAACGACACTTCTCCCAAGGTTTTTTAAACTGTAGGTTTCTGTGGCATGCATATGTGTATGTTTGTGAAGTGCGGAAAACCATTTTAAAAAGCCTGAAATGGAGTGAAGTCTCATTCTGAATGGTTATATGTTGATCAAGGCAAAGGGAAGTTATTTGGGAAATCCAAAATGACTATTCCGTTCTGCTGAGGTAGGCTAAATAGCTATTTAAAAATACATATATGCATATCCAACTACGTGGGTTATACACACACTATACACATGTAATTATATATTTTAATTTTCATTTTATAATATGCATTCTCATAATCTTGTGTAAAATCACAGAGAATTAAAATGAGAGTTTTGGGTAATCCACAAAATCAAAAAGTAAGAGAGGCAAGACTTGACATTTATACATAAGAATTAAAATTTGAGCCATAAAAATATATTGTTAGTTTTATGCCATAGACCACCAGCATGAATCAATTAACAGACATGGTTTTTTAATTGTAGAATTTGGTGAAAAGTAAATTAGAAATAGCAGAGCTGTTTCATGCCTAGTTATCTAGTTCTAAATTTCAAGTACCTGATTAATACAGACAGCAGAATCGGTAGAAGGGAAATTTCCTGATTTAAAGCATCCTGCAAATTAATGTTGGTTTACCTTATGCATATTTCAAATTCTTGAGGTTGTCACAAAACATTTCACATGAATCCAGTTCCCCTAACTGGGATTCGGTTCCCTGGTTTTAATCAATGAAAGGCAGAGCGTTTTCCTAATCACTATCTCTAGGTTGAATATCCCTTCTCAGTGTGCCCGTTTCAAATGTTAATAAAGTTTTCATTTCCAAAAGGTTCAAAATGACAGAACAAAATTCTCTCCTTTAAGAGCACAGAAAATGACTTCTGTTTCTGTCTGCAGGTAGTGGAGGACATGCTAGAGGACGAGGAAGAAGAAGATGACAAAGATGACAAGGTAATTATCTTTCCCAGCACTTGGGTACCTGGGGATGGGGAAATGTAGACATGACACTGTTTTCACAGACAGTTAAAAAAGGAGTTGAAGTGTTTGAGTCCAGAAAATTGGACAGTGCTGTTTATCATCCTAACAATGCCACTGCATGTTGCAAAGAGGGAGAGAAGGCTATAAATCCTCTTCGCTTTTGTCCAGAGCTGGGTCAAATATTTTTCTGCCAGGAACAAAAAAAAAATAATTCAGCTTGTCTGGAACTTGATAGCTCTCATGAAGATAACAGCAGTGACGACTGTTGTTGAAGGGCAAAAATTTGTCCTATCTTGAGTATTACAAATCGAGCCATGCTTTGGGGGAACAGGGGAGTGAAAACATAGCCTGCATGAGTTGAACATGGATATTGTCATCTGTAATTTTTGAACAATTGCTCAGCAAAAGGACATGAATGTTCAGAGTGCTCCAGAGGACATTTAAATAACCCCAGTGCTCATTGCCCTTGCTGAGGTTTGGAATGGCCACGTGGTTTCTCCATCAGGAAAGCCCATTCAGAGAGGCTTATATTCAATCGCTGGTTGATTTGGGGATGGTGACCACAGTAAATAACAGCCAGTTTCTGGGACTGCTTGGATTGGTTGTCCCCTAGGGAGAGGGGACAACAAGAGGTAGGAATTAGAATGATCTTGCACCACTGCAGCAGTGGCTGGGGTTGGAACTACCATTTTCTATGGCAAGGAGGATAGTGATGCTGCTACATCATCATCTCTGGGCATTTCCAGACCTAAAATCTAAAAAGTCCTAGGTTGAGATCGAGAGGCAGAGGACAAAAAATCGTTCGTGATTTCCACATTGTTTGGCATGTAAAACCAGATTTTTGACCTTCACCAGAATCTGATTTATGTTGTGGTAAAGCAGTGAATTTTTTTTTTTTTTTTTGAAGAAAGGAGGAAAACAGTATATTTTAATTTATGCCCTTGACCTTTGATTCCAGTAAAGATGTACAGTTATATCCCAATGTAAGAATTTGTGTGCCACTGAAGGCCATGTCTCCAAAAATAAAATAATTTGTGTGTTGGAAGCATGCATGAGAAATGTCAAAAAATTCAGTGATTCGTTAACTCTCCACATGATTTTTTTCCTAATATTCAATGCTTGAAGGAAAACAGACACACACACACACACACACACACACACACACACACACACACTTTCTCCCTTCTAACACTATTTCAAACATTTTTAAATCGACAGAGTTTTTATGTGAAATTTTTCTTCTGTACATCATTTAGTCATTAGCAACATCATCAAACATAAACTAACAAAATCTCCTTCCTGCAAAAACACATATGTGCTTGTTTTTAATGTTAAATAACATGAGCATACACTTCTGGCAGTAAATGATATGATTTATTGCTAAGGTCAGTTGTAGAGCTGTAGAGTGCTTGTATTTTAACTCAACATGCCAGCTCTGAATCATCATTTCTCTGCTGATAAACACTGAGCTGCCATCCATTTATGGCCATTTTCTCTTGCTTGTTGCTGCTTTATTATTAAAGCCACCATAAAGATCCATCCCAGCAGCAGGCGTTTCCCCAGAAATGTTAATAAATGGAAACCCTTAGTGAAGTCTAGTACTTAATGTCCCTGCTTGAAGTCAACCTATGTTTTTAGTCAGTTTGTTGATGTTCTGTACTTCTAATCTCTCCCCTTTTTATGGGCATTTTTAATGGAGAAGATGTTAAGTATGGGAAGTAGACACACCTGGTTAACCAGCTCACCAAAACATAGATGTCAAGTGGAACATGCCCGGGGGAAACAACACCAAATCTCTGGAGTAACATCTATTGTAATCTAGTATTTGGTAGTCTGAAATTGACACCCTGCTTCTAACACATTTTCAGATCTAGTTACCAAAGTTGATTGAAAGTGAGTGCTTAAATTACAGTGTGAATTCAACTGTATTCTTCTGTACAGGATGCCGACAAGCAGTGTGTTTTCCATGTGAAAGGATTGTGAGCTGATTTTCATAAATCCAACCCTTTTATCCGAGCGATAAAGGAGGTTTTTCTTTTTTACTCATAATGCAATTGATAGCATAAAAATCATATCTGAATAAAATCTCAAATGTAATAATTTACAATAGACTTTTAAGTGCTTGAATAATAGAGGGAAGAATCTTGTGGACGTCTTGAAATATCGTTTTTCCTATAAGAAATGGAAATATGAAAGGATCCTGCAAGGTTCCATCTTCCATCTCGACTGGGTCTCACAGCGGTAAATGTTAAGTCTTGGCTATCAGTGCGTCTGAGTGGAAGAAGGGTAATTTCCTACTTTGAAAAATTCGTTGGTTCCTTTATTTAAAGTTTGTGTATAGAGTCATGGGTAATGGAATTTCATGAGAAAACAAATGTGTTCTTTGCCATACGAGCAGGTACTGACCTCTAGCTCTCATTATTTCTGTTTTCTCATATGGTATAATAGTAGGGTCAGGTCAGTGGGTCCTCTTATAGGATAAAAGTAAAAAAGATTAATAAATGTGCCAAAGCCTCACTTTAATTGAACCTGAAGCATATGTTGGAAGTATGTAAAATATGTCCCAGATGTTTCACCAGGGCCAGTGTCTTGGCTTTCCCTGATTACCACAAGGCAGCTATTAGTCCTATAACCTTTGGACTTGGGGGTAAATGGGGTATTACATGGCACAGAATGAGAGCACCTGTTTTCCATTCCACCAAGACCCCTGGCAGGCTGTCCCTAAGCCTATCCACATGTTTTCACTTAGCAGATTGTTGGGCGATTATGAAAAGTGTCTTTCTTTAGAGCCAGCATTGATATTAGTCATTCACAATGAAAGGGCAAGTCATTGGCTACTTGACAAGGTCCGTGTGGGCATAAACTGAAATCTTTTATTTCATTTGAGCTGAGGGTGTTTTCCCTTTGCATAATTATATACATGACAAAGACACAGGTATATGAAGCTGAAGCAGACAAAATTGTAATTAACATAATAGCTTTGTAATAGCTTTTCTTTCGTACTGACTGTAGCACCAGGGAAGACTTTGGTTAAAGTTGGTAAAAGCTAAATCATGATTTACCTGGATTCCCAGATTTTGAAGTTCTTCCAGATTACAGCTTTAAAATATATATATAATGTTGTTTCTTATTAAAAGAGCTAATCATTATTCAGGTGAGGGTTTGTGATCCACAGACTTACCCTTCATTCTCAAACCCATTGCTCACATTTGCTTAAATCTAAAATTAGGTGGCTTCTCTTTTAATCCAATTCCATGGTTTTCACAAAGGCAGAGAATACGGGTTTTACATGGTGAGTCTTCGTAATGAATCATTGACTTGTTAATATTTTCACTTATCTGCATTATGTAGTAGCACTCTGTTAAGCCGTGCTGGAGATGACATTTTTCCTCAATTAAATGTTAGACATCATACTGCGTTCTCAATCCCCTTTGTTGTACAGCATTCTCTGAACCATCAACCACAAAGTCACAGTTTGATCTGATTTTTTGACCTGACACCAAATCCTGCCTTTGTGGTTAATAGAATATCTTAGCAAATAAGGCTTAGCTAAATTACCTAGGTGGAGCTATCAACAAGCCATATAATAGTGTTTTTCACCATGTTATAGATAATAATACAGTGGTCAGTCTGTATAATCTAGACATCTAATTAATGAAGATCAGCTTTCCTTTTGTAGTTTAAAAAGTTTAGGCATGCTTCCCATGGTGTATCCTACCCTTGTAATAAGATCCAGCTGCGATATCAGGAAGCAGAAGATAAAATGCAGTTTTCCTCAGAAAAAGCATGGATTCAAATGCATGGCATTCTAGTAATGTTTATTGATAAAAGATATTAAAATATTCAGCCATTTATGCTTACATTGCTTCTTTTTCTTCAGCCATTATGTCAAGGTTACTGTGTTTCAAGAGAACTAAATGTAACAAATAAAACATACCTGAGTTAGTTCAAAATAAACAGATTCTTTTCTTTAATTCTTGAACTCTGTGTTTTCTGGTTCGATTCTCCAGCCCTAAAACATGTATATAACATACCCAAGATTTGGGCATCTCTGGCATCTCAAATGAACTATGAGGGGTTAGGGGAATGATATGTGATGTGATATGAGAGAAGATTTTAATCCAACAAAATGGCATTTTCTAGTTATATTCAATGAAATAACGGCACAGTGGGGAAAAAGATTAAGGCTTTGGAGAAAGGCAAGAAGAAAGGAGGCACAAGGAAAACACTTCCTTTTAAAATTTTCAAGCCACATTTAACTGGAATAGCATTGTTTTCATTTATTTGTTTGCTATTGCTGCATAACAAATTGCCACCCATGTAAGAGGCTCAAAACAACACTCACTTTTTAGCTCTCGGTTCAGTAGATCAGAAGTCCAGCACAGCTCAGTTGGGTTCTCTGCTCAGGGTGTCATGTTCAAGGTATCAGTCAGACTGAGTTCTCACCTGAAGGCTTTGGAGAAGAATTCATGTCCAAACTCATTCAGGGTATTGATAGAATTCAGTTTTTTATAATTGGAGGACTGAGGTCCTTGTTTTTTTGGTGGCTATCTGATACTAGTTGCCATTTTCCATGGCTTCCTCCATCTTTAAATCTATCAATGGAGAATCTGTTGGGTTGAGTCTCTCCATACTTCAAATCTCTTCAGGAAGAGACAAGTTCCTTTTAAGGCCTCACCTGATTAGGCCAGGCCCATCAAAGATAATCTGTTTTTCTTAAAGGCAATTGTGCCATAGAACGTAACCTGGTCACGGGACCACATATTTCATCTGATATGATTTGGCTGTGTCCCTACACAAATAATGTCTTGAATTGTAGCTCCCATATTTCTCATGTGTCATGGGAGGGACCTGGTGGAAGGTAATTGAGTCATGGGGTGGATCTTTCCTGTGCTGTTCTCATGATAGTGAATAAGTCTCATGAGATCTGATAGTTTATAAGGGGGTGTTCCCCTGCACACACTTGCTCTTGCCTGCCACCATGTAAGATGTGACTTTACTCCTTCTTGCCTTACGCCATGATTATGAGTCCTCCCCAGCCATGTGGAATTGTGAGTCAATTAAACCTCTTTCCTTTATAAATTACCCAGTCTTGGATATGTCTTTATTAGCAGCATGAGAACAGACTAATACACCATCATATTACAAAACCCACTCCCACATTCAAGGGGAGGGAGACTATCATGATATATCTACTGGAAGGTATGAATCTTGGCAGCTATCTTAGAATTCTGCCTATCAAAACCACATAGACCCACCCATGCTCTAGAGCAAGAACAATCCTTGTGTTCCTTGGATGTATTTATTGCAAGACTGGAACCTACCTATGCTACAGTAAACAAATTAGGAAAACTAGCCTCCCAAATCATATTCTTTCAAAGATTATAGGAACATTTCATACCAGGGGTATAAACTGAGGTATATTTTACAGTTACAGTATAATATATCCCATTTGCTTATCTATTCTGATCTGGGGTGAGGGATGGTTGGACAGGCAAGGGAGAAGAGCAAATAATAAGATTAAAAATCAGGGAAGGATACATTTCTCCTTTGGGAACCTATTGGTGCTTAAACACCCATTGAGCTGATAGTCCACTCACCTTGAGTCTGCAGAAACACTATCTACGTCATCTAGAATCATAGCAACAGTACAACTGGAGGGTACCCAAGAAATAATCTAGTTCAACCGCCCCCTTAATTTAAAATGAGGAGACTGTGGTTCAGCCAAACTTAAGTGAATTGCTAAAAGATATAGACAAGTGGAAGAGCCAGACCTAACACTCAACTTTTATGAGCCCAAATTTGGCATCCTTACCCTACCTTATGACTAGGTTCTCTGGGAGAAGGGGGATTGTCAAAGTACAGATGCAAGTTAACTCAGACATGATCTTTAAGTCTTTAGGGTAATTCAGTAAGGGAATATACCTTTCACCCCAGCTAGAGACTGTTTATTTCTAGGATCTCTAGGTTTCTGCTTCTCTTCACTATTTTCCTACACATCCAATCCTTTCCTACAGTTTCAACTAAGGGAGTGCGTAGTAGGCAGAATAACATCAAAAATGCCCATGACTTAATCCCTGGAACCTGTAGAGATGTCATGTTACATGACAAAGAGGAATTAAGGCAGCAGATAGGATGAAGGGTGCTAATCATCCTACTTTAAAATAGGGAGATTGTCCTGGTTTGTCTGATTGGGCCTAATGTAATCGCAAGTGGAGAGGCCATCAGAGCAGATGGCAGCTGGCAGCTGCATGTGAAGCCATGGCCAAGATCAAGCCTCAGGACCTTCATGGCAAGAAGGAAGAGCTTCTGAGACAGCTGGACCACCTAAAGGTAGAGCTCTCCCAGCTGCACATTGACAGTGTGACAGGTGGTACAGGGTCCTCAATCCACCCCCGTTGTTCTCACTGTCATTAACCAGGCTCAGAGAACCACAGGATGTTCTATAAGGGCAAGAAGTACAAGCTGTTAGATCTGCAGCCCAAGAAAGCATGTACCTGAACCCCGCAGGCTCATCAAGTATGAGAAGGACCTAAAGACCAAAAAATAACCAAGAATGAACAGCTGGTAACCACTGGGAAAAAGTACAGGGTGCACAGTATCAGTGAAACACAAACTAACTGGTAGGGGGTGGGAACTGCTGTTGCTGGCTTTGAAGATGGAGGAAGGGGGAAGCCAAGAAAATGTCTCTAGAAGCTAGAAATGGCAAGGAAAAGGATTCTCCCCTAGAGCCTTGAACAAGAAATGCAGCCCTGTCCACATCTTGACTTTTAGCCCAGTGAGACTCATTTCAGACTTCTGACCTATCATTTGTGATTTCTAAGCACCTAGGTTTACAGTAACACGTTACAGCAGCAATAGGAAACTAATACAGGTAACTGCCACCTGCATTTCCTATACTTCTCCAAACAATACTGTATTTCAGAGCACTAGATCTGAGTTCCTCCTTTGTCCTTATTAACTTCATCCCACTGGTCTATGTAAATACAGCTACACATTTTTTCATATAATATGAAAACTGAAAACAGTATCTAACAAAGCAAATACTTTTATCCAAATTTCTTAATTTTGATTTTAGAAGTTTGTTCAATAATGAGAGTGGGTTATTGCCCATTTGTAATGCAGTTGTATACTTTCTGGTTTAGAAGTCTATATTAATTGGTGAATAGAGAAGCAATTTATGGTTTACTTCATTTTTCAGATGAAGAATTTTACTGCTTCTCAACATTTATTTCATTCCTTAAAATGTTTTGCCCCTGAAAGGACAGTGAATTTAAGTCTTATTTAAATCACAGACTCTGAGAATCTGAAGATTTATACTTTCTCCCCAGGAGAGGACACAAAACACACACACACACACACACACACACACATATACACAAACAAACTTTTTCATGTGCTTTTTTTTTTTTTTTTTGCCATGGAAATTGAATTATTTTACAGAGACTATAAAGTATCTTTATAAAGTCATCTTTGTTGCCCTCACCACTGTTCTCTTGAACTTAATGCCTGTTTCCTCAAACACCTGAGATAAATACAAATTTTACAAGGAAAAAATAATGTTTCATTCAATTCCAAAGCAAGCTTCTACAAGAAGGGTGGTGTTTGACTTGATTGTGATATTATGGAGTAGTTTTGATGCAGCAATGGGCTTGTTATCTTTGATATCCATTTGACTATGACTTTTCAGTTTTATGGCAATAAGTGCTAGAAACAGACTTGGCAAAAGAAAACAGTAACAAAATGGGAGCTGCAGTGGCTTTATTAGATGAGGATTATGCACAGTGAGGAATCCTGGAGTTCTCCAAAATCCTTGTCGAATTCATATTGTGTTGCGATAATCTTTTGAAAACTCTGCATCATTAATGCTTCATCACATTTTAAAAAAATAATTATGTACTCATGCCTCTATGTTAAAGTCATTGGAAACAGAATTAGCTTTCAAAGAGTTATCTAGTGATTCCAGCTGGTGGTGGGTTTCTACCTGTCAAGCTTTGTTACACCTTGTTCCACTTTGCAGAAGCACTTCTCCAGTCTTAGAATGTTTAGGTAGATATCTGTCTCTGACATTCCCTCCAGAGTGGCAGTTGGGCTAAAATAATTTAAATGAAAAGATTTACATAGATAATTTGGTAAGAATGTCCATCAAGGAAAGCAAACTATGAATGGACTCTTTCCTGTTGGGTTATTCTGATAGTTGGATTTTCTTTTCCTCAAAAAAGAACTTTCATTTGAAAGTCAATCAAATGTTTCAAGACAAGTCCTCTGGAAAGCTAGTTAACTTCTGTATTGCAGCAGTGAATTTCCTCTTCTATTCCCCTTTCTTGACAAAAACTCTCGAAATAGCAGTGTGTCAGCCCTGGCTCTCGGGAGGTTGACAACATTCGTAGAAATAGACACGATTTTTTCAGGATCGCTGGCAGAGTCGTTGACACGGCTGACACCACTGCATGTTGAGATGAGAAGCATGTTTCTTCACCAAAGCAGCAGAACCAGATGTGTTGCCAAGCATCACAGATGCTCCATCTGAACCCAGGGTGCCAAGATTTTTATTCCGCCTGAAACTTTGTTTGGCAAAGAAATTCTTCACCATTTTAAAGACATTGACTCTGCAGATTCTAAAAGAAATTCACGAAGTAGGAATTCTTTGATTTTAAGAACTTGCCAACAGGAGTTGGCTACACAAATAGAGGTACCTACTTTCATTAAGTTATATACAAAAAGGTAAATATTAAAGAAATGTCAGAAAATCTGTAGAGTTGACATCATTTGATGTCAGTGAGGGCACAACTTCAAGAAATGTGTGGCTTCACTGAACTATATCCAGTGGCATCTGAGTTATCTTTCTTGGTGATACAGTTCATTTATTTTAAAAGTTTCAATACAAGTCTTTTTTTTTCTTGGGGCAAATCCAAAATCAAGTAAGTCCCAGAGTTTAAAAATCAACCTGTTTTTATATAAAGAAAAAGATCCACGAAATCTAATAAATTTTCAGAATAGGCAGTCTGAGGTATTCCTTCAATTTTATTGGTTCTATGCTTCTATTGGTTAGAATCTTGCCACACAAGAGTTCTATAATTTTTGTGTTCTGTCATATTCCACAATTAATATAAAGCTAATAGGTATGAAAACCTCATGGGGCTACTGTTTTTTTTTCAATTTTTTATTGATATATAATAATTATACCTATTTATGGATTATAAGTGATATTTTAATGTATGATCAAATCAGGGTATTTGAGATATATATCATCTTAAAAATTATCACTTCTTTGAGTGTTGAATATTTCCAATCTTCTAGTTATTTTGAAATATAAATTCTTAACTATAGTCACCCTACTGTGCTATTGAACACTAGGACTTAGTCCTTCTAACTGTATGTTTGTTTCCATTAACCAATCTCTCTTCACCCCACCCTCTTCCCAGCCTCTAGTTACTATTATTCTACTCTTTACTTCCATGAGATCAAAATTTTTAGCTCCCACAGATGAGCGAGAATATGTGATATTTTTCTTTCTGTGTCTGGCTTATTTCATTTAACATAAGGACCTCAAGTCCCACCCACATTGCTTTTTATGGCCAAATAGCATTCCATTGGGTATATGTACCACATTTGCTTTATTCATTAAAATGTTGATGGATACTTGGATTGATCCTATTATCCTGTCTATTGTGAATAGTTCTCCAATGTATATGGGGATTCAGAAATCCCTTTAATATACTGATTTCCTTTCCTTTGGGTAAACATTCAGTAATGGGATTGCTGGGTCATATGCTAGTTCTATTTTAAGTTTTTTGAGAAATCTCCACATTGATTTCCATAATGGCTCTACTAATTCACATTCCCACCAATTATGCATAAGAGTTCCCTTTTTTCTGCATCTTTGACTACATCCATTATTTTTTGTCTTTTTGATAATGACCATGTTAACTGGGTGGAATGATATTTCATTGCAGTTTTGTTTGCATTTCTCCAGTAATTAGTGATATTGAGCAATTTTTTTCATATGTCTGTCGGCTATTTGTATGTCTTCTTTTGAGAAATGTCTATTCATATCCTTAGCCCACTTTTTAATTATTTGGGTTTTTTTTTAGTTATTTATTTGTATATTCTGATTATGAGTCTCTTGTTGGATAAATAGTTGCAAAAGACAGCTGTTTCTTCATTCTTATTGTTTCCTTTGCCGTGCAGAAGCTGTTTAGTTTAATACAGTCCTGTTTGTCAATTTTTGTTTCTGCTGCCTGTGCTTTTGAAGTATTAGCCATAGAACTTTGCCTAGACCAATATCCTGATGTATTTCTCCTATGTTTTCTTCTAGTAGTTTTATAGTTTTACATCTTAACATTTAAGTCTTTAATCCATTTTGAGTTGATTTTTGTATATGGTGAGATATAGGAGTCTAATTTTATTCTTCTGCATATGGATATCCAGTTTTCCCACCCCCATTTATTGAAGTGTGTCCTTTCCCCAATTTATGCTCTTCATACCTTTGTTGAAAATCAGTAGGCTGTACAAATGTGGATATATTTCTGGGCTCTCTATTCGGCTTGTTAGTTGATGTGTCTGTTTTAATACCAATACTGTATTGCTTTTGTTATTAAAGCTTTATAGCGTATTTTGAAGTCAAGGATTGTGATGTCTTCAGCTGTGTTCTTTTTGCACTGGATTGCTTTGGCTATTAGGGTCTTTTATAGTTCCATACAAATTTTAGGATTGTTTTTTCTATTTCTCAGAAGAATGTTATTGGTATTTTGATAGAGATTGCATTGAATCTGTAGACTGCTTTGTGTAGTATAGTCATTTTAACAATATTCTTCCAATCCATGGGCATGGGATCCCTTTCCATTTGTGTCCTCTTCAATTTCTTTCATTTATATTTTTTAGTTTTCCTTGTAGAGGTCCTTTACATCCTTGGTTAAATTTATTCCTAGGTATTTTTTTTTTTTTTTTCTTGGTAGTGTTCTTTAAATTCTTTGTTAAATTTTTTTCTGTGTTTTTTTTTTTTTTTTTTGTAGCTAGTGTAAATGGAATTGCTGTCTTGATTTCTATTTCAGCTAGTTCATTACTGGTGTATAAAAATGCTACTGATTTTTGTATGTTGATTTTGCATCCTACAATTATATTGAATTTGTTTATCTTCTAAGCGGTTTTTTGTGGTGTCTTTAGGTTTTTCTATATATAAGATCATGTCATCTGCAAAGAGGGATAATTTGACTTCCTTTTTTTTTTCCAATTTGGATGCCTTTTCTTTCTTTCTCTTGCATGATTGCTCTAGCTAGGACTTTCAGTACTATGTTGAAAAAGAGTGGTGAACAGGGGCATCATTGTCTTGTTCCAGTTCTTAGAGGAAAGGCTTTCAGGTTTTCTCCATTCCATGTATTAGCTGTGGGTTTGCCATATAGAGCCTTTATTACCATGAGATATGTTGCTTCCACACCTAATTTGTTGAGAGTTTGTATCATAAAGGGATGTTGAATTTTATCAAATGCTTGTTCTGTGTCTATTGAGATTATGATATGATTTTGTCCATTCTGTTAATGTGATGTATCACATTTATTGATTTGCCTATGTTGAACAATCCTTGCATCTCTCAGATAAATCCGACTTGATCATGGTGTATTATCTTTTTGATGTACTGTTGGATTTACTTGGCCAGTATTTTTGTTGAGGATTTTTGCATCTATGTTCATCAGGGATATTGGCATGTAATTTTGTTTTTTTGTTGTGTCCTTGTCTGGTTTGGGTATCTGGGTAATGGTGGCCTCATAGAATGAGTTAGGAAGAATTCCATCCTCTTTAATTGTTTGAAACAGTTTGAAAGAATTGTTATTCATAAATTGCCATAATTAACCAGTAAAGCCATCCAGTTTGGGGTCTTCTTTGTTTGGAGACATTTTATTACTGACTCTATCTCACTATTTCTCATTGGCCTATTCAGGTTTTCTATTTCTTCTGGGTTCAATCTTGGTAGGTTGTATGTATCCAGGAATTTTCCTCTAGGTTTGCCTTTTTTTTTTTTTTTGAGATGGAGTTTTGCTCTTCTCGCCCATGCTAGAGTGCAGCAGCATGATCTCATCTCACTGCAACCACCTCCTGAGTTCAAGCGATTATCCTGTCTCAGCTTCCTGAATTGCTGGGATTACAGATGCCTGCCACCAAGCCCAGCTAATTTTTTTGTACTTTTATTACAAATGGGATTTTGCCATGTTGGCCGGGCTGATCTTGAACTCCTGACCTCAGGCGATCTGCCCTCCTCGGTCTCTCAAAGTGCTGGGATTATAAGCGTGAGCCCCACCGCACCAGGCCTCTTCTAGGTTTTCTAATTTGTTAGTATATACTTGTCTATAGTAGTTTCTAATAATCCTTTGTATTTCTGTGGTATCGATTATAATGTCTTTTTTCAATTCTGATTTATTTGAGTCTTTTTTTTTCCCCCTCGGCTAGTCTTGTTGACTTGATTTTATCTTTTCAAAAAAAAAAACGTGTTTTATTTTGTTTATCCTTTGTAATTTTTTAGTCTCTATTTTGTTTCGTTCTTTTATCTTCTTTTTTGAGATGGAGTTTCCCTCTTGTTGCCCAGGCTGGAGTACAGTAGTGTGATCTCAGCTCACAGCAACTTCCACCTCCTTGCGTTCAAGTGATTCTTCTGCTTCAGCTTCCTGAGTAGTAGGATTACAGGCACACGCCACCACACCTGGCTAATTTTTGTATTTTTTAGTAGAGACATGGTTTCACCATGTTAGCCAGGCTGGTCTCAAACTCCTGACTTCAGGTGATCCACCCACCTCGCCCTCCCAAAATGCTGAGATTACAGGCGTGAGCCACCACACTCAGTCTATTTTGTTTAGTTCTGCTCTGATCTTTATTACTTCTTTCCTTCTACTAATTTTGGGTTTGGTTTGTTTTTGCTGTTCTAGTTCCTTGAGGTACATCATTAAATTAGTTATTTGAAATCTTTCTACTTTTTGGATATTGGCATTTATTTCTATAAATGTCCCTGTTAGCACTGCTTTTGCTGTATTCCATAGGTTTTGGCATGTTGTGTTTCTGTTTTTATCTGTTATAAGAAATCTTTTATTTTCTTTTTAATGACTTCATTGACCCAATGGTTGTTTAGGGGCATGTTGTTTCATTTCCGTATATTTATACAGTTCCCAAAGTCCTCTTCTTATTGATTTCTAGTTTTATTTCATTGTGGCCTGAGAAGATACTTCATATGGTTTCAAATCTTTTGAAATTTGTTGAGAGTTTTTTTGTGGCCTAACATATGGTCTATCATGAAGAATGTCCCATGTGCTGATGAGAAGAATGTGTATTCTGCAGCTGTTGGATTAAATGTTCTATAAAGGTCTGTTAGGTCCATTTGGTCTAAAGTTAGTTTAAATCCAATGTCTGTTTGATTTTTTTTGTGTTGGGGGTGGGGGTCCAGGTCATCTATCCAGTGCTGACAGTAGGCTATTGAAGTCCCCAATTATTTTTGTGTTGGAGTCTCTATCTCTTTTAGATCTAATATTTTATTAGTCTTGGTACTACAGTGTTATGTGCATATATAATTATAGTTGTTGATCTTGCTGAATTGATCCCTTTATCATTATATAATGACCTTCTTTGTCTCCTTTTACAGTTTTTGACTTAAAGTCTGTTTTATCAGATGTAAGTATAGCTACTCCAGCTCAATCTTAGTTTCTATTCGTGTGGAATATCTTTTTTCATCCCTTCACTTTCAGTCTATATGTGTCTTTATAGGTGAAATGACTTTCTTTTGGTGGTACTATTGTTTTTTCGTTGAAAATTTCCAACTTAATCTAGATTCATAATAAACAAGGATGCATGGATTATAGTCATGTTAGCAGGGTGGGCTCTTATCAATTAGGTTCTTATCAATGTGTAACTATTATAGAGTTGTTAACATAGTGACAATGTCACCTGCCTTTTTACCTTTGATGGCATCTGTGGCAGACTGCATTATGGATATACATCCCTGCATACTGATAACAGACTTGTCCATGTGACTTGCTTTGGGTGACACAGGCCACATCCAAGCAAAAGGTTTAAGAGTCATCCTTGGCTCTGCCATCTCTCTTTTGCTTCTGCAACAAGGCTGGCACTATCCACAGAGAAGCTACTCCTTTAGCCTGAGTCCTGGAATGAAGGTGACATGGAACCAACCCATATAGACATCTAGTGTAAACAAAAAAAAAAAAACAAATCTTGATTATAAGGCTCTATGATTTTGGGGGTCTTTGTGACTGCAACATAACTTAATCTAGGCTGATAAATACAGCATCTTATTTCATATCCCTCTGTGTAAATCGATGTCTTAATAGTATAATTTGACATAAAACATGAATTTTGTATAGCAGTAATCAAAGTCTCAGAAAGTTTTAAAATACTTTTTTCTAAGTTCACAGTGCTACCCTTCCTTACCTAAAGCTCAGCCTCAGATAAAAGTTGAACTGTTTTGCTATTATGTCCTTCTCATTGAAAAATGATACTTTTGTTCCATAAACATATATTGAGAGACAAGTCACTGGGTAGACAGAGATGAATATGACACAGTATGAGCCTTCCAGGAGTCATTGTGTGATGGGATCCTTGGTTAGGTAAGCCAATAATTATAATACAATGGGAAAATGTTATAATAAAGTAATGAATAGTTTTGGTGATAAAACAGGAAGGCAACCAGCTTCAAAGAATTGTCAGTGAATGTTCCACAAAGGAACTGACATTTAATTTGGGTCTTGAAGGATAAATGAGAATGTACCTGAAAGTTTAGTATATAAAATCAAGGAGTATGTAGTATCATAGGAGCATTATGTGCAGGAGGAAGAGTAGAGGGAAATGACACTAGAAATCTACATTTAAGTTTGTGAAGGCTTTGGACATCATCTAAGGAGTCTGAATTATATTCTTCAAGTAATGAGGAATCATAGACAATTTTAAAGGAGAGAATTGTGATGATGAAATGTTTGCTTTAAGAAGAGAACATTGGCAACTGGACACAGAATGGAATAAGAAGGAAATGAGACTTGAAGTAAAGAAATATGTTAGGATGTTCTACAGTAGCTGTGGCAAGAAATAAAGGCATCTTTAACAGTAAAAATGATAACACAAAAACAAATTTGAGAGATTTTAAAATAGTAAATCTAATAGATTATTGAAAAACTTTATGTTGAAGAGAGTAAAGGAGATTTTAATGTTGTGGATGACCATGATGTGTCTAGCTGAGATATTTGTGTAGCACTTTACATATTTCAAAGTACTTTCCCTTCTTACCTTATTTAGTATTCACAATAACTCTATACATTGGCACATGAAATATCATTCCCATGCTCCAGTATCAGGAAGATTAACCTGGCTAGTGGAGAAGTAACTAAGACTGAAAATCAGATAATCGGGAAGTAGTTGAGACTAGAAAGTGCCACAGAGAAAGAAGCTAAGACTAGGAATTAGTAGCTTGTCTGGTGGTGAAGAAACTGAGATCAGAAAACAAATCCTCTTAATTTTTCTTCCCAGAGATGTTTTAGCAAAGCCTGTTGACCCATGTAGAGATGACACTTAGGCCACTTGGAATATAACTTGTGTACTCAGCCCATTCTGCTCAGAATGGACAGAGAAAATGTCGCATATGCCTGCCTGGCTATCTTTTCCCTAGGCACTGAGTCTTGACAGCATTTGGAAAAATGATGGCCACAGGTTCATATAGAGTATCTTTTACCCATTCAGTATGCTTTCATAAGTAAGCACAGATCCAATGTGGAAACAAGAAAGATAAATGTAAATGGTAAAATATTTTCAGTGCCTCAAGTTGGTTCAGAGGGAAAGGCATATAGCAACCATGCTTATTCTGGCTTTGACCAACCAGTCATTAGGACAATATGATGCTGGAAGAACTTGCATCAGTTGAGAAGCCGCTACTACTGTCACTATTTTATAGATGAGAAGACTAGAAACCTCTGAGGCATAAGTCACTCATTAAAAGTCATTAAAGAGTGAAACAACCAGACTTTAAACTTTAGTCTGTCTGCCTCCAAAGCCCACCATTTTTGGCATAACAAACTCCTCAAAACTTAGTGATCTGAAGTAATAATTTAACATTCTCTGTCATTATTGTGTTGACTGGGCTCACTGGGGCACTTCTTTCCTGAATCTCTCGTATGGTTCTAGTCAGACTCCTGGGACTGCAGCCATCTAAAAGGCTCAACTTGGCTGCACATTCAAGGTGGCTTGGTCTGATGGTTGTTGCTGGCTTCTCATACCATGGCAGCTGGGTTTGGAAAGGGAGAATCCTAAGGCAAGTATTTCAAAAGATCCAGTGGAAGCTACAAGACTTCTGATGACCTAGCCTTGGAAGTCCCAGAATGTCACATTTGCCACATTGTCTTAGTAGTCAAGCAAGATATTAGACCAGCCCAGATTTAAGGAATGGGTAATTTAATTCTGTCTCTTGATAGGGATTACAAAGGTCATAGTGCATAAGAATCTATGGGATCAGAGATACTGTGTGGCCATCTGTAGAAAATAAAATTGACCACAATTTCCCAAGACCAAAAGCTTCTAATAGTTGTCATGTAGCATTAAGAAATATGGATCCTATTGCCTCCCAAGAGTCTCTCTTTATCCAAGATTTATCAGCACATAGTACTGGATTAAGTTATCTCAAAATTTACGCAAACAAGGTGCCTTCATATTGTCAGGTAGATTCAAATTTCATTAACCTGTGCATATTTATTTTTGTTTTTGATTTACAAAATGAATTGTCATCTTCTATGTCTCCACTAAAATATGAGAGGACTACCTAATTATTCTTTTAACTTGCTTGTAGATAAGAATTCCAAAAATTTTACCTTCTAGCTAAGCTCTCTCTCAAAGCTAGTTGGGAGGCAGGAAGGAGTTGCAAAGAATCCTGTAGGAAATTCCAATCTAAATTGTAATGGACATTCATTGCCCTCCTTTGATAAAGGAGATCCAAATGCCAACAGTCTGTGTTCTGGAAGCCAGACTTGACCTACTGGGACTGTCTGCCAAATATAAAAAGTCAAGTGATAAAAGAAGGTTGCAAAAACATTTCCTTCTTAAAACATAATAGTTTCTACATTTTGAAAATGCAATTTAAAATTGCCAACAGTTCATATTTGGTATTGTATTGATTTGTTCAAGGACATCTATCATAGGATTTAGAAGATCACTAGTATCTCTAAACTTTTGTTGTAGGGCTGGGCATAGTGACTCACATCTGTAATCCCAGCACTTTGGGAGGCTGAGGCGAGATAATTGCTTCAGCCCAGGAGTTGGAGACCAGCCTGGGTGACATTAGTGGGACCCTGTCTCTATGGAAAATATAAAAATTAGTCTGGCATGATGGCACATGCCTGTAGTCCCAGCTTTTGGGAGGCTGAGGCAGGAGGATCACTTGAGCCTGGGGAGGTCAGGGCTGAAGTGAGCCATGATTGTGCCACTGCACTCAGCCTGGGTGACAGAGTGATACTGCCTCAAAAAAAAAAAAATTTTGTTGTAGAGACTGTAGGTAGCTCAGTGAAGAGCCATTTCCTATATCCCTGGAGCTAATGTTTCTCTGCTGTACCCAGGTAGCATATGTGGGTGTTAAAATCAATGTTTGGCATATTATGTGCATAAATGCTATTTCTTTGTTCTGGAGTCGTGGCCAAGTATCCTGATCAGCAATGCTTTGGGAAGGGGACAGCATCTGTATTCTCTTCTTGATTCCACACTTAAATATTTTGGAGACATAGAAGGCAATATGATAAATACATATACAGCTGTGGCAGTCTGATAATGTAAGATTTTATTGATTATCCAACAGAATAGCTACCCTGGGTAGTTTGCTTGTCACAACCTTCAGTGCCTGGAGTAGTCAAACAAGTTCTTTTTTTCCCATTGAGCTAACCTCAAAGTCATATAGTTTCTGAATCAAGGTCCTCAGATTTCATACTTTGGCAATTTCTTCCATTTCTAATGGGGTATATTAGAGAAAATGTGTCACCTTTTGTACCATGTAATATCAAATCAGATCAGAATTCATGCACAATTATGTCAGTGGAAATCTAATACTAAAGGCTGGCTTATCTCTAGATAACACATGGAAAAATAAACTTCCACAACTGACAGATTTACTTTATTTTTTTTCCAGATAAGTTATTTGTAAGCAATTGAGCTGGAGAATATAACTGGATTATTTTTCGTACAAAAAAAAAAAAAAAAACCCTCAACAGTAAAATTGTTGCTAAGTATTCAAGCTCTGTCACTCTGCTTTTTTTTTTTTCTCTTTGAAAAAGTTTCTGGATAATGAATGCAAAGAAAGAACAAAAAAAGACATTTTGCATTAGGTGTATTTATTAGGAGAACTAATGACTTCAGGAAAACAAAATTTACATAAAACACTTACGTGAAAATAACTTTCATTGATAATGGCATTTAAGTAACAGAGGTTATGTGTTAGTCTACCTGGGAATGATATTAGGCTGCATAAAAAGCATTCATCTGTATTACTCTTTCATAATCAGAAAAAGTCAAAGCCCATCACTAATCTGAAGTCTTCTTGAAACCAATTAAAATAATTTAAGTTGTACTGCAAATGTGCTTTTTAAGTGTTTTAGACTTAGGATGTCGTAGGGATGTTGTAACCCCTTTTAATGTTACTATTTATATATAACTACCATATGTATAGTATTACATTTTTAATGCACTATATTAGCTGTCACTTGAAATTAAGTGCAGACGTGTTCTCTTTTGGCCTTCAGTTTCTCCCACATTAAACGTTTAAATAATGATACCAGTAGTAAAAGGGTAGGTAGCATTCCCAGTGGAAACTAGCTTCTGCATCTGGTGGGATTGTGTTCAGGTTTCCACATGAAAGATATCATAATATCAGAATCTCTTCATGTTTACACACCTGGCATCCAGAACTCTACCTGATGTCTTTTCTCGGGGAATTAATGGAATCAAAGCTTATGGTAGGCATGTTTGATAGATATGCCTTGTCTGTAGAGATCTGGTGATAATTCCATCAAAAGGTGTCCCTAGTTGATCATATATCTATGCATTTTTATGTCTTTGTGGTTTTCTTCACCAACTCTGTGCTTGCATCAGTGCCTTCATTAGAAGGTCAGGTTTTGAGAATTTAATAATTCACCTTGAAAATGTACTATAAGTTGAATGTATCAAGCATAGGTTTTCTCCACTCAGCATGAATTTCATAGCATTAAAAAAAGGCAAATCCATAGCTAAAATATTTTCTTAATACTCTTTTAATGTATATCAGGAAAACTAAATAGATGCTTACTGATTTCAGATGCTTTTTCCTATTCTACAAGTCATGTTTGTTTTTCTATATAATAATTATATTGTACAGACTTTTCTCCATGATGACAAAATTGTGCATTTTCCAAACATAGAAAATAGTTTTAATAAAAAATTAGCCAGGTGGGAGTCACTTGGAGGGGTTGGAGCTTATACTAAAACAGTTGATATGAAAAATTATAGTTTCTTATTTATTCATAAATATTCACCTTCCTACAATCTAAATCATAGTTGTATAGCTTCCATAACCACAGGTAAAAGAATAATATGGTAAAAAGAAATCAGTTTTTGTCTTATAAGAGTTTATTGACTTTGTTACCTACAGGTGCTTTTGCATCTATTTACATACCCTAGCCCAGAAATGAAGGTGGAATTTTCTTTGTTTTTATTTTTTCTCTCTCTCCTTTTTAAGAGATGGGATCTCGCCGTGTCCCCCAGGCTGGAGTGCAGTGGTTCTATCATAGCTCACTGCAGCCTTGAACCCTTGGGTTTAAGTGATCCTTCCAAGTAGCTAGGACTACAGGCATGTGCCACCACATCCAGTGAGGGATTTTCTAATTAAGAAACAAGAAATCGAGATATAGTACTTTTCTCATATCAAATATGAATTATTCAATTCATTCATTTATTCACATATGCATATGTGCACTTAATATTTGAGTACCTATGACAAATGTCTAGTCTGTGTATCATATAGTGACACATGTTTAGAAAAGATTGTAGTGCGTTTTCTTTTCCTTCAGTCGCCATTAATCTCAGACATACATCTGTTGCCTCCATTTACTCCCCACTTCTGTTCGATCTCATTTTTTTCTTTTGAGGCCTCCATCTATAACACCTTACTAAACTTGTTTCCTGAAGACATTAATCACTTCGCTTGATCCTCCTCCTTGACAGTGCCTGTTTCCCAAGACTCCCTTGACCACCATTTGATATCCCCTTCTGTTTCCCTGTGCACTCATGTTGTTGTTTTACTCTAACACTTCAGTTTTCTTGTGTCTCTAATGTTTGGGTACCTCTCTGTTTTGTTCTTCCTTGGATACTAATCTATGTCCACAGTTTTAACTATCTCCTCTGTGGAGAGAACTCCAAAATCTTTACTTTTATTCACTTATTCATCCATCCATGCAACAAGCATTGTGCATGTGGAATGTTCAAAGCGCTATGCTAGCCACTCTGAGGGATTTAAAGAGAAACGAGACCTAACTCCTCAAGGAGCTAGAAATCTCCATTTCTGCCTTTCGTCTTAAGTCTCTTGTCTCTTTCCATCCTCTTGGACATTTCAAATTGTCCCATCACAACCTATATATTTCACTCCAAACCTGTATTCTTCCTCTAAAACTAACTTCCTTTCATGGCTAATGGATTTCTACCAGTAGCACAATTATTTTAATCATGAAGACATAAAAACTCAAATCATCTTTGACGATTCTCTCTGTAATTTGTAATCAAAATTCTACTGACTTTGCTGTTGGGATATTTCTTACTTTGCACCTTCCTTGTAGCCTCTGTTGAGGTCTACCTTGGTATCTATATGAAATGTTCTTTCCGTTTATCTAAGACCCATCCATTTTTTAAGACTCAGCTGAAATCTGCCTCCTGCCACCCAATAAACTCTTCAGCCAATAGGAACTCCCCTTCAGAACATAGATTAATACTCAGTTGTGTGTGTGTGTGTGTGCCCATGTGTGTGGAATTATTTGCCCGGCACTATGCTGAGAACTTGATGTGCATTATCTCATTTCTTCTTCATGACAACTCTATTAGGTAGGTTCTGTCACTCGCATTTTACAGATGAGGACAAAGCAACTCGTCCAAAGTCACAAAGGCTGAAATTAGAACCCAGTTCTATATAGACTCCAAACTCTATACTTTAAAACAGCATGCCATGTTGCCCTATGACACTGAGGTATTATTTATTCATGATCTTATTTAGCTTTCACATACCTTATTTCCACAAAAAAATGTTATAAATTCTAGTAATCAGAACTGAGTATTTTAATACATAACATGCACAATCCTATACAGAAAGTAAACATTTGATTGAATATTGAAAGAATAGAAGGATACATATGAATAAAATATAGCAATTCAGGCATCAGAGTCTCATAATCACTCCAAGTAGCCATAGTTGTGTGCTGGGTATTCTTTAGCAAAGAAAACTGGCTGTCAAAGGATCTCATTTTGCCAACATCTTTGTCATCTCCCCTCTGATATTTATACCTCCCATAAGTAACCAGAATTGCTAGAATGGTAGAAAAAGGGAGTTTCTGCTTTCTATGTGTGTAATTCATTCTTATTCCCCATTCAGCAGACCCTGAGACCCAGCCAGTGCCCATAATGTTATAGATGACACCTCATTGAGTGCAGTTCCTGTCCTCCTAGAGCTCCACTGTCTCCTGTCAGTCGTTCTCCTTTCCATTCCCATAACCACCACCTAACTCCAAATCCCCCCGACCTCAAATTAGCCACGTTCTAGCTACTGTCAGCTATAACACATCTTACAATTGCTGCCAACAATCAATGAAGATTTCTCGAGATAATAGAGCATAGTGGTTATGAGTATGGATTCTGGAACCAGGCTGCTATGTGATGTTGGGCAAGAAATCTTACCTCTATCCCTCAGTTTCCACATCTGTAAAGTGGGGTTAATAATTGTTGCTACCTCATAGGGTTGTAGGGATTAAATGACTATGTATTTAGTGAAGCTTAGAACAAGGTCTGGCTGTTGTCAGAATTTCCTAAGTCTAATAGGAGTAATAATATTGTTATTGTTATAATCATTAGCAGCATCAGTGTCAGCCATGGGTGCCCAGGAAAATTGTCATGTTGTTAAATGGAACAGAAGGTCTGAGTAAGGATAGATTTTAGAGGGGAAAAAATTACTTCTGGTTCAAACATGTTGAGTTTGAAATGTCACCAGGACATCAAATGAGGTATTCTAGCAGATGGTAGAAATAGAAATCTGGAGTTCAAAGAAGAGGTTATAGCAGAGACTTTTAAATTTGAGTTACCCATTAGTGATACAAAGTAATTAGAGAAGCAGAGGAAGTTGAGTGTGAGAGGAAGAGGGCTGAGGACAGTTCTGTGGAGAATGCATATATTTAAAGGGCAACTAGAGGATGAAGAACAGAACATATGCTGAAAAGGAGTCTTCAGAGTGATAGGAGGGGAATCCGAAGGATCCCGAGCATGGAAACCACATGTTTTAAGAAACACATTGCTAGAATGAAGTATGTCAAATGGTCATGGAAGATGAACACTAAAGAAAACAGTCATGAACATTGCTGATTACATGAGTCGTGGTCTTGGTCCTCAGAGTTTCCCTAGTGTGGTGAGAGCAGAACGCAGAAGACAAACCAGAGGCAGCTGGTACGAACTCTGGTTTGTTAGCTGGTTTGATTCTGAAGGTGGGGGAAGAGAGGAAATGGGAACTTAAGGAGTTGGCAGGACTGTGGGGCTCATTTTAGTATTAATACTAGAGAGTTCACTCACTATTTTAGAAGGAATCGGTGGGGAAGGAGGAATCCAGAGCTGGAAGAGGGGAGGATCACTCAGAAGTGATGGCAGTGGCAGAAGGGAAGGGGTCAGGGAAGAAGCTCCCTGAGGATGCTCCGGGTGAGGAGCATAGGTGTTGAAGAAGCACGTGTGGCCTCAGCTCTCTCAGGAAAGGCGAAGAAATGGTCACCTGCTATGAGTATGAATGTTAGGATGGGAGGCTCTGGAGAAAGTGGGAGGACTGTGACAGCCAGTCAGCATGAGCCAAATGGACAAATGCCCAAGTCACTGTGAAGGCCCACCTGGGACTGCGTGACACACCAGGAATGTGTGGTCGCCAAAACGGGCAGTCCACAGCTCGGCAGCCCAGAATAAGTTGTATAAACACAGGATAATACAGAAAGAACATAAAGACAGGTACAACAACATCACTGTAGGTTGCAAGGGAAGGAGACAAGTGAAGCCAGAACTGAATGGATGGGCTGGGAGAACGGTGAGATGGTAGACAAGGGAAAGGTCAAAATCCATGGGATGGGGAAAGGTGTAAATGGCAGGGCTAGGTAATTGTGTTACTATAGACCTTCACATCTGTCTGTCTTGTTTGTTTATAACAGAAATTTCTATCTGGATAATAAAGGATATGCTTTTAAAGTTAAACGTACTTTGGCACTTCTGAAAAGATTGATCAAACCTTTTAGTAAAAAAAGCTGAATTTTGATCCTCCGTCGTCTTTAACTTTTTACCTATGGCTTCGGATGAAGTCTGCTTTAAAAGAAGAAGAAAAAGAAGATGTCAAGGAGTTGTAAATTGCAGAATGACATCCACCATGTGGTTCTTCTGCCACTCTCACTAATATTGCTTAGCATTCTGACTTTTAAAAATTACGTGGTTATTGAGATTTAAAACTCTGTGGATGCAGAATACATTTTTGAAAATAAGACTTTTTACTATGCATAGCCAATTATAGTCCACTGAGGAAATGATGTATTTTTCCAATACATTTTTATTATGTACTTAACTGACGGACCTTCCCAGCTTCTTCACAGACATTCCACTCCATCAGCCACTGTTCATAATGTGCTTCTTAGGAATCTACTTAAATTTGTATTTACCTGTGAGGCTGGATTGGCTCCAGAGGACACAGTCCTTTTTTCCTTGAGTAAATTATACATATTTTAGAAAACTATCTAAAAACATATTTATCTCATATGGAATTCTGGCCTCAAGGGTAATTAAGACCCGTTTTTAAAAAGCATAGCCAATACACTTTAACTCTCCCAGGTAAATAAGATATATTTTATAATCATCTAAGAGCGATTTCTCTCTTCCTTGCCTTCTCTTTCCCTTCTCCTGTAACTATTACCATGCCTCTTTTATACACATATTTTGTAATTATTTCAATGTTTCCTCAGATACTGCTTTTCTCCTGGGGGCCAGTGCACCAATTCTGCTTTCCTTCCACCCCGTGCACTGGCAACTGTACACAGAAGGGGCACAGTCTACCTGAAGTATAATTTCTAGAAGTTACTTTGTGAAGATCCAGGCACTTCTGCATACGCATGTTCATTGGTCCTCCCATTTTAAAAAGGCAGCTTCAATACTGGGTAGTTCAGAGCTGAGAGTAGAGTTTGTTTGCTAAGAGAGGCATAATTGAATGAACACTATATTTTGAGATTAATTTTAAAATGAAAGTGATACCTGAAAGTAAATGTGCAATAGCATCACTGTAATTATTTACAGAAGCAACTATACACCACAATCATTATTACAACCAAGGAAATAAATGAAATTTCCTAGCAATAACATGATTTCTCATTTAGCTATTTTGCACTTCTAAAACAACCTTTACACAATGAATTTTTTGCGTCCAATGAATAATGAAAATGCACAACCCATTCTTCCTTTTCCTTATAAGAATACTGCAGTATTCCCCAGAGGGGAAGGCAACAGGAAGCTATATGGCAATAATTTTTAGGGGGTTTGTGCAAACTGCGTGACTATAGAACTAAAACCTTGGGAGAAAAGGTGTTTCCTAGAAATTGCAAGATAAATGTAGGGAGTAGAATAATGCCTGGTTTGTTTCTCCTCTCTCTATCTCTGAGGACCAATCCTTTACCTTTCATAAGACGGACTTCTGAAGTTGCTGTGGATAAATGTCACTGCCGTATGCACTCCTTCACTGTGTGGTCAGAGTTTCTACTGGTCTCTTCTCAGTCAGGGTAATTAGGACCTGAGAGTTCATCCTGCTCTACTCCAAGCCACGGTGAACCCCTGAAGAAGATCCTCTGGGTTTGTGGTTTATATAACCCTCATCATCAAAATATTTGCACCTCTTGCTAAGCTTCAAGACTTGGATGAGGGCTTTCTGGTGGGCTAGTGGCGTAAATCCCAAACAGTTTTCCTGCCCAGATTAGTCTTAGAATTCAGATGACCGTAAGTCCCAGTTACAGAGTACAGTCCCTGTTTACACCTGTTATCCTGCTATAATCAGTAGCTCCCTATTTCCCTTTCAGAGGTGTCCCTGTTTGGATGATAAGTACTATGTGATCTCTAATTATATGAGGTCTTTGGACTGAATTTCGTTTCCTTGGGTGTTTTTGTGCTTGTGCTTTTTATGTCTATGGGCTTTTTATGTCGAAGAAGGGTTACGTTTTCTTTTTTTGGACTCAGGTAAGTTTGAGTAGATTTTTTAAAAAACACCCTAGTTTTCAAACTAACCTAGGAACCAAGTTAAAACACAGATCCTTTAGCCCCACTTCAAGAGATTCTGATTCAATAAGGTGGAACCTAGGAATTGTTTTAACGAGGTGGTCCTTAGGCACCAGAGTTTGAGAATTTTAGCTTCAAGCACTTGCAAACCGAACCTAGCTATTTGACCCTTAACCTCTGAACTTAGGTACATACAAGGGGCATACTTATTTCAGGATACTCTGGTGAACATTTGATCAAACTGATCAGCTAGAGTCTGGCTGGGTAATACTGAAAGGGTTGAACAACTAGTATTTCCCACGCTAGCTCAGAGGGCTCATCCTCACTACTTTGTCATGGTTAGAGCTCAGGTAACCACTTTGGATAAAATCCAATCACAAACGCTCTTCCCTGACTCTCCTCCCAAACACACAGACACTGTTTCCGCTGGGTGAGATAATTCACCTACCTGAGGAAGCTATTTTGAATATTTTGTAAAGCGACTGGTAGGTATGGATCGAGAATCGTGGCTTATTTCACCTGGAACGTTGATCCTAGAACAAAAGACAAATCATTCAGTGATTCAACTCCCCCTTCTCCGTTCCTTCATGCGGCATTGTGCACCATCAAGGACACATGCCATTCAACAACGGCTCCGCTTTGCTGACACTCTCAAAGTCATTCTTTCACAGCTGTCAGGGCTCTGTACACTTTACGCATTCCTTCTGGGCACTTGATCCTCACGTTCCACCAGGCAAGAGAAGCAAGCACCTGAACAAAAGGAAGCAAGGACTCAGCTTCCCGGAGGTCAGGGCTACAGCCCTCGCACATATTAATAAACTGCCATTTACATTCTCCAGGTCACTTTTGTTAGTCTTTCAAGGTCACCTGCATTTGAGAAGTCTTAGAATTTTTTTTCTTCATGCTCACCCTCACTCCCTCTCTCCACCCCACCTTGCCCCTTCTGTCATACACTATCTCATATGCCTGGGCTCTATAGAAGGAAATTAAACTGTGATTTGGTATGCTAAATTACCTGAACTAAAAACTATAATTTGCAATATTATTAAGTCATCACTGTCACAGATTTCAGTTTCTTTCTGTTTAAACCCCTAACTCACAGCATCGTCTTTTCTATTACTAAAGGAGAAAAGGAGAGAAAGGCCTTTGGTCGCTCTACTGACTTATCACATCTGTCAGGAAAGTTATATTATGCTTCTGAGTGATTCCTTCAGCCTGGCCAGTATTTAGTTAAAACCCCCACCTTGCATTCAAGGTGTGTGTGTTCTTGTTTAAGGGCATATGGGAGAGATACGGGGATTTTCGGGTGCTCCTGACTGTTGGGTCAGTTGCAGGGATTAGAAATTCCACAATTCTCTTTCCAAAGGAATCCTGCCCAGGTTTCAGTTCTGCATGATGGGGACATTTCCTTTTTGTATGCTACTCCCAGTCCTTTTGGAAAGACTTGGATATTTGCTGCTAGCCGGCAGCATTGATGGCCTTTACGATCACCAGATGCTTAATCCCCTTTTGCCATATTCTCTGTGTTGCTGCTTTGAATTTTTTCTGTAAGAATGGACCGGTCACGATGACTAGGTTTTGCTGCAGTAATAACTGCAAGTCTTGGGGGCTTCAGACCACAATGCTTTTCTCTTGCTTATACTACGTGTCGATCTGGGATGGGCAGGGGACTTCATGCCACATCTTTGTTGTCACCTTCACGTGAAGCCCTAAGCTCAAATGTTTTGCTGTTTGAAATACTGCCAGTCACCAAGTTGGAAAGAGAAGCGCTGGTTCTTAAAGCTTCCTCCTAGAAGAGACATAGACTGTTTCTGTTTGCCTTTCATTGGTCAGAACAAGTCACGTTTAGCAGATAAGGAAGTGCAATTATACTACAAGCCCAAAAAGAGAGAGCCAGAGTATTTGTATATGACCTTAATGATTACTACAATTGTCTAGTAGGTTTATGATTCTAAAATAATGTAAGAGAATGAGAATAAAAACCAAGTTTCATTTGCCCCCAGATGTGTAATTTGAACCATTAGGAAAATCATGCTTCCTCATGTACATCCATAACATGACAAAAGCAAGGTGCAGACTTTGGTAATTATGGGGGAATAGCAATGATGAGATCTGATCACAGGTTCTTGTGGCTGGTAGCTCCCTCTGTGACTGCCTAGGCATAAACAATAGCAGAAGGTGGGATATACTCTAATATGACAGCTCTGATCTAGGCAAAGGGAACAAGGGACTGGAATATGCTATTTTCTGTCTTTTTCTCGTTCAGCAAGTTCGTCTCTCTCTTTCAGCAAGTTTTCTACTAAAGGATATAGATTTTACCAAGTGATTGTACAGACTAAAGTAATAGTTTTTCAGGCTCTGGAGTCAGACTTTTTTAGTTTAGATCCCAGCTTCAATTAGTAGCTAAGTGATCCTGGGTAAATTGCTTAACCTTTCTGTAGCCTCATTGCTTCCATGTGTACAATGGATATAGTACTAGTACTTACCTCACAGCATTGATAAAATGTATTTATAGTTCTTGGCCCAAGGCTTTATAGATGTTATCTCTAGTAGGAGAATCACTAAATTTTATTATTCACTTTAATACCAGTAACTATAGATTCTGAAATTTGGGAAAAGTAAGTCTTTTTCCACTGCCTTGATAATTTTTTTTTTTTTTTTTTTTTTTTTTTGAGATGAAGTCTTGCTCTGTCACCCAGGCTGGAGTGCAGTGGCACGATGTTGGCTTACTGCAACCTCCACCTCCCAGGCTCAAGCGATTCTCCTGCCTAAGCCTCCTGAGTAGCTGGGATTACAGGCACATGCCAGCATGCCTGGCTAATTTTTGTATTTTTAGTAGAGACGGGGTTTCGCCATGTTGGCCAGGCTGGTTTTGAACTCCTGACCTCAGGTGATCCATCTACCTTGGCCTCCCAAAGTGCTGGGATTATAGGCGTGAGCCACCGCGGCTGGCCAATAAAATGTTTTAAATATTTCTTTCATTCTTCAAAAGCAGGTTTCAGGGCACAGAGTTGCATATATCTTAAGTGCCAGGAGATACCACCTAATAAGACACTGTTGCAGGTGTTTTTTGCTCAGTCATCCACAGCAGAGAGTACATCTGTCTGTGCAAAGAAAATACTTTTTTTCTGTAGTCTCCTCGATGATAGATTGGCCTAGCAAAAATTTTACAGGCTGATGAGGATTCTGAACTTCTTTCAAGGTTTGTCTAGGTATTTAAATATGATGCACATAACCTAATAAGGCATAGATGCTCAGAATCAAAACATAACCTCAGATCATCACATAAGTCAAGGACAAGAATGCTCTGGGGCCACAATTATGGCAGAAGCATGAAAAAATAACTGTATTTCTTGACCTTCTAGTGTCAGCTCATCTCCCAGCCTTCTAATTGCATTGAGCACTATTACAGACAGTGACCAGCCTGTGTAGTTAGTCCACCATGTCCAGTCAAGGTAATATCCTCTTGGATAGTAAAATATATGAGGTTCAATTTGCTCTCTTTTTCCACTTTGAAGACTCAACAGAGAGCTGGAAATGTAGTGTTACAGTGCTTCTGGCTCAAAGTCTTTTTAGAATCTATTAGTATCATCAGTGTCCTGAGACAATCAAGAAACTTGGAGTGCTGGTAACTGTGCTCAAAAAGTAAATGTGCAATGGAATGTTAACTATATTTTTCATTACATTCCAAGTCTCTTAATAGAACAAAGATCAGATAATAAAAACTTGCCCCACAGAAATTTTGTCTCCAGTCAAAGATTTGAATCAATAATGCAGAACTAAATTTTTTAGAGCATGGGACTAAAGAGATCAGGCAATCGTGGATGGGTTTTGTCCTGTAGCCACAAAGGATGTATGTCAAAATGTCCCCTGGTAAACTAGGGGGCCAGGTTAGAAAGTTGGCAGAGAGCCATGTACTCAGAACTACTCTGAGAAGCCTTAAAGAACTGCTGTCCCGACAATGTTTCAGTAGTTCCACAGTCATCACCAAACGCTGTGCTCTTTAGCAAGCTCTGAGTCCTAACTGTACATGCAACTGTGGCATGTGTTTATCTAGTCTGGAAAATGCTTTCCTATGAAAGATAAAGAAACTGAGTTTAAAAGTCCACATATCTTTGGAAGACACAGAAGATGGAATAAAACCCCTATCAAATTACAGAAACCTAATCATCTTGGTCAAACGGTATAATTTGTCAATAGTATCAGACCTTCCTTATATTTCTTTCTTTTTTGCGACAGAGTTTCACTCTTGTCACCCAGTCTGGAGTGCAATGGCGCAATCTCAGCTCACTGCAACCTCTAACTCCTGAGTTCAAGCAATTCTTTTGCCTCAGCCTCCCAAGCATCTGGGATTACAGATGTGCGCCACTATGTCAAACAAATTTTTATACTTTTAGTAGAGACGGGATTTCACTATGTTGGCCAGGCTGGTCTCAAACTCCTGACCTCAGGTGATCCACCCATCTTGGCCTCCCACGCCTGCTGGAATTACAGGCGTCAGCCACCGTGCCTGACCTCCTTATAATTTCAGAAGCTCAATTTATTACAGAATAATGACCCCATCCAGTTAGTATAATAGTTAAAGACCACTAACCCACCAATCAGAAGACCTGGATTCTAGATTGGCCTCTGTTGCAATCTGGACTTTACCTCTCTTGGCTTTATATATGAAAAAAATTATTTGGGCTAGAACAGAAGTCAGTAGACTGCAGTCCATAGGCCAAATTCAGCCAACTGTAAATAAAGTTTTATTGGCATACAACTACACCCATTTGTTTTCTTACTATCTATGGCTGCTTTCATGCTTTCAGTGTAGGGTTGAATAGCGGCAACACAGATCGTGTGGCCTGAAACACCTAAAATATTTACTAATTAGCCCTTTACAGAAAAAGAATTACTTCTGAATTAGAAGCTATCCAAGAGATAGTTCCTCTGTTTCCTCATCTGCAAAATGGGAATAAAAATAATACTTGCCTCATACGATTATGAGGATTTAGATGATAGTTCTTAATACAGTTTCTACATAGGAAATGATAGGTAACATATAATTATATAACTGTTAATTAAAAATGGTGAGCATGATCATTATCAGAATTGTAGCAATCAGTTTTCCATTACAGAAAAAATACTTGCTGCTGTCGTGCTCTGCTAAGATATTGCATGGAACAGAAAAGATGGCAGTTCACACACAGAACTCTTGGACAACTGAAATAACAAAATCCAGTATAGGCAGAAGATATGGATAAAGGCAAACTGTATCTCCAGTCTAAAAAAAAATGCTGGAAACCCACATTATCTAATTATCAACCTGATACTTGAGCTAGCCTGTGAAGGCTAAGTCAGATTCAAACAAGCGGAAAGAGGAACTTAAAGGTATTCAATTGAGGTCAAGGGGAAGTGGAATTCCCAAGAGGCCTTGAGAAGGCAGTTTGTAGAAGAATTTGGCCACAGCAAAATACACTGATGCAAGAGTTGTGAGTGACAGGGTAAGAATGGTTGGTTGGGATGAGGTTGTGGAGTTTTGAGCACTGGAGCAAGGAATGTAGAAAGTTTCTTATGTGCATTGAGATCCACTGAAGTTTTCTGAACCTGAAAAATATTAGTATTTCTAGAATAATTTACCTACCTTTATGGTACAGAATGCATGAGAGGACAAAGAAACAGGAAATTAACTTCATTTTAGAGAGATGAATTTCAGTTTTGTCTGCACTATTACATTATAAAATTGTCTTATATTTGTTGCTTATATTTGTTCTTATCCTCCTTTCTGAAATTTCACTTAAGCCTACTTTACCTACTGTGTTTAAAATGGAGTAGTAGCTAATGCACAAATGTACAAATGAATTCATAGTTTTTATTCTTTCTGTAACTACTTAAAAAGCATCATTTTACATATATCTCAAAACATTCATAATATTAGCACTTATTAGGGGTTTACTGTGTAAAACATAGGAGAAAATGAGTCAAACATGAGTAATGCCTTCAATCTGGGAGGGGAAATAAATGACATAAAAGAATTAATAGAGGGCTGTGAGTCATTTGAGTATTCAGAAAGAGTAGGAGGCGGAAAGGGCTCCAGAAGTGTGGCTGATACTGTCTACCCAGTGTTTATTTCCCCATTTTCCCTTGCTAATGGAAGACGGACTTCATACATAATGACAAAGATTCCGCCTAAATCCTCAGTTTTCTAAGGTTTCATTGTATCTATGAATGACTCTTTAATATAGTTCTGGCCAAAGAGCTGGAAAAGGATGTTTTCTGGGGGTTTCTGGGAAAGTTGCTTACTTTCTTGATAACATAGGACAGATGTTGCTGACTCCATCCTTCCCCCTCTCATCTACCTTTGAATGTGAATGCAATGCTTACAGCTGGGGCAGCCATATCAACACCATGAGGCAATAAACAAAAGGATGAAGAAATGGAAAGATAGAAAGTTCTTAGGGCCCAGATGATCTCTTTGAACATCTGGAACAATATCAATAACCTGACTTCTGAACTTCCTATTGCATGAGGAAAAATGAACTCTATTACCTAATCTACTACTAGAATATTCTGTTGCTTGCAGCTGAGCACTTTGTGCTTATTCTCTTCTGTAAATATGTATTTCTTCAATGACTATTTCTTCAACACATTTTTCTTCAAGTTTCTATTAAGCACCTATGTGTCAGGCTCTGTTAGGCACTAGAAATACAAATATAATGATGCCACCCTTAATTTTTCTCTGTGAGAATACCTGATGATTTTGAAGATACTCAAATGGAGAACAACAGAAGGACTCTTTCCTCTCCACCTTTCTTTCATATCACCTTAACTGCTCTCTACCCCTACCAGCTCATCTGCAAAATGGGACTAAGAGACACAAAGAGACAAAGTGAAAATGAGTCTAAAAGAAGGCTAATATATAGATTACACATGCCTCCTCCCCATTCTCCCAGAAGAAATGGAAACAAATGGACACTCTGTAAGAGACCAGGAAAGCCAGTGCAGCTCCTTTATCCCTCCTCACATCTTGCACCAAAGAGCACACTCTTCGAGCTGTGGAGCAGCTGTAGAATCTCCACCCAGAACTTCATAATGGACCCATTTGGGGAAAAGATTTGTTCACTTGTGGGCATACTGGTTATAGATAGAAAGGTGTCATTAAGCAAGTCCTCACACCTGAGGCCCTAAACTTCCCCTTAGACCTTGCTGCACTCAGGCATATCCAGTAAGAAAACCATGGTCATGAGAAGTGACTGGGAAACATTCTTACGCTATGTGGGTGAGAGCATGTCATAGGAATACTCTGGAGTCTTCCTTTTCTTGTTGTTTCCACCATCTTAAAAGCAATGGTTATCTGACAAATGCTGTGTTAAGGCTCTGCCCTTGGACTTGTCCAAGTTTGCACAGCAAAGGCAGGGCAGGATTTGAATCCAATGTTAAAGCCCCTTAGTATTTTGGGAAATGAGCTGAACACGGTTTTAGTCTTGGTATCAAATCTCGGGATGTAATCCAGTCAAGAACTGCCTTTTGGTGGCTGGGTGCCGTGGCTCACGCCAGCACTTTAGGAGGCCAAGATGGCGGATCACCTGAGGTTGGGAGTTCAAGAGCAGCCTGACCAACATGGAGAAGCCCCATCTCTACTAAAAATGCAAAATACAAAAATTAGCCCAGCGTGGTGGCACATGCCTGTAATCCCAGCTGCTCAGAAGGCTGAGGCATGAGAATCCCTTGAACGTGGGAGACAGAGGTTGCAGTGGCCCGAAATGGCACCACTACACTCCAGACTGGGTGACAGAGCGAGACTCTGTCTCAAAAAAAAGGTTAGTGAAACCAAAACTGAGATCCATTTTTCAGGACTTGACCAAGTTTGCACAACACTGGCAGGGCAGGATTTGAATCCAGTGCTAAAGCCCCTGTCCTGCATCTAATTAGCCCATTATCGTTGCTTCTTGCTCCCTGTGCATTTCAGAAGTACAGAGGCTGCTAACAGGCAGCTAAGGGGCTGAATTCTAAATTTTTAAATTTAGTGGATTTTAAAACAGTCTTCAAAAACCAGGAGAAGCCGAGCTCAATGGCTTATGCCTATAATCCCAGCACTTTGGGAGGCCAAGGTGGGTGGATCACTTTGGATCAGCCCAGGAGTTAGAGACCAGCCTGAACAACATGGCAAAAAAAAAAAAAAAAAAAGAAAAGAAAAAAATTAGCTGGGTGTGGTGGCGTGCATCTGAAGTCCCAGCTACTCCAGAAGCTGAGGTGGAAGGATCACTTGAGCCTGGGAAGCAGAGGTTGCAGTGAGCTGTGATGGTGCCACTGCACTCCACCTTGGGTGATGGAGCCAGATCCTGTCTCAGCAAAAGAAAAGATCAGGAGCTCTCATAGAAAAATGTGGATTTTGAGTTTCTCTTGAAAGATGGAAAGTTCTGGCAACATTGGGCCTGGATTCCAACATGACCATGATTGCTGGGGTGCCCTCTCCATGGGCCCTATGCTCTCACCCAGCCTGGCCTGTGCAGGCGTTTCCATTTGTGTTGGATAGCTCCTTGTTGGCACCTGTCATAAAGCATTTTTCACTTTCTCTCTTATCTCACCTTCCTGAGGCTGCAAACTTCCTTTTTTATTTCTGTCTTCTCTGCTGTGTTTTTCCTCTCTCTAGCATGGAGTCAGTGCTTGGCATATCATAGACTCTCAATTATTATTTTATTGAATAGAAATATAAGCTTGCAGATTTGCTAATAAGTTCAACATTTAATACTGCTTCAAATACAGCTTTTAGGTTAATTTTAGTATAACCAATTCTTTCTTCATCCTATTTATAGAAAAATAGTGGGAGTGAGAAGCCAGTGAATAATCCCCCAGAATTTTTTTTTTTTTTTTACATTGGATTACATCAGTGTTTTCATTAGATTCTCATTAGATGTCTGTTCTTGATTGCTCTGTTTTAGTAGATGAGGAAATCACATTTTATTTTCCCTATGAAGTCGTCCATGCTTCTAGGTTAGTCATCTCCCCACCTTTCTTATGCCTCTATTGTAGAATGTATCAGATAGTACCCTAAGGATTTGTTTGCTAACCTGTTCTCTTATAGGCAGGCACTGTGCATTATTCATTTTCATATCTCTCCCAGCCTAGCAGATAATAGGTGTTCAATACGGTTTCAATGACTGAATTATTGCCTGAAGTAGGTACACAATACATAGAAGATCTATATTGAAATTTCTTTAGTCTGACATGAAGGAACATAGATTTTACTTCCTCAAGTTAATCAGTGGTATTGATGGTTTAATATAGTACTTTTCTTTGATTTCTTTTCAGTTAAAAATGTAATGTTAATCCTTAAACAGCAAAGAGATACTCTGTCAAAAAAAATTTTTTTTTTTTTTTAAAGAGGCTTTAGAAGTTTCTATGCATTCTTCTTTGGTGTTGGTTTTAACAGGCAGTAATGGGATCATTAGCTCATGATTCTCTTTCCAAGGCAAGCTGTAAGACCCAGGGAGCACTTGTGGGTTTGACCTAAGGCTGTTAGGCAGCCACAGTTCCTGCCTTAGCTCTGACTTTGTTGACCAAAACAAATGATAGCCATGGTACTTCACTGACTTAGTATCACTAAGCCCAAGATGGAAAAATCAGTAGACAGACTTAAAACTGATAAAAAGACACACATTCTTGGCCAGGCATGGCAGTGCACCCCTGTAATCCCAGCACTTTGGGAGACTGAGGCAGGAGGATCACTTGTAGCCAGGAGTTTGAGACCAGCCTGGGCAACATGGCAAAACCCCATCTCTATAAGAAAAACAATAATAGAAAATTTAAAAATTTTTTAAAACATACATTCTTTTTTCACTTTCTGCTGTTGGGCTATAGTAGATGTGTTAGAGCGTCATTTCTTCCTATAGTCTTCCACTTTCCAGCAGTTTTACCCTAATATTTTATTGCCTTAATGACACTCAAGATTTTGCCTTACACTTCATGGCTTATACAGTGTCATTCAAACACTCTAGAAATAAAGTAGGGACTAACATTTGTGGAACATTGCTATGAGCCAAGCACTGGGTTAAGCATTTTAACTGGATCATTACATTCGATCCGTCTAACCACCATAAGAAATAGGTAGCACTGTTAACCCCAATCTTACATCTGAGGAAACTGAGGTTTAGGGAGGTTAAGGAATTCATGCAAAGTCACAAGCAGTAAATCACAGAGTGGAATTCTAATTCAACGCATGCCAGCATTTGCCCCTCTGCTATCCCAGAATTCTGCTCTTATAGGCTGTTTGGCAGAAATTCCTCATCCAAAAAGTACTAGTGACTTTTGTTAGATGAGGTTCTTACTTTGGTGGCATGGGCTGCTATTAATTATTATTAAAGCATCTGAGAGGAAGCTGAGCACAAGTTAATTTTAAAATCATGCTCTTAGCAGCATTAGCAGAGCCTCCCAAAGTAGCAGCCAGGTCTGAGTCCTCGAGCTTGCCTATTTCCTCTTTTGTCATCCAAGATTGATTTTGTGTTGGACTCTATCTTGAATTCAACACCATAATAATTGGCACAAAAAGAGAAGTCAAGTCATTTTATTTACCAAAAGCAGATATAAATGTTTGAATGGCAGAAACCAGAGTGTCTCTTAATGTTTCCTCTCATATTTTAGTCTAAGAAGGAAAGTGTAGCTTGCAATTCATAAACCAGTGTTCCATTTCTATACTTCTTATTGTGAGCAATCATCATTTCCTTTTTTTAACTTGAGATTTTAATTTACAAGGGTCACTATGTGAGAGTGTTTCCAGAAGCCAAGTATTTTCGATGACATATCTGTGAAATTATAAGTTTTGACAACAGAGTTATAAATAAGGCTCTAATTAATTTACTTCTCAAGGTCCTCTCACATTACACACAGTTTGCAGATGAATAGTGAACATTTCACACTCCAGGGAGGACGGAGATGCTACCAAGATGGCTGAGCAGGTGCCCTTGGTCATCAAGGCTCTTGACAGCTTCCCCACCAGCTTCCTCTAACTTCATTCTCCTTGCTATGGATTCTTGGCTTTAATCCAGCACTTTGATTTCTCATCTTCATGCAATAATTTGTGTGTTTCTGCATCCTGTGTTCTCACCTTCTCCAGGAAGTCTTCTTTGATTAATCTCACCTTCCCAATTAATCATTCCTTTGTTGAAGGTCTTCCCAAAGTTAATAGAGTCAGGATTCTCAAGTATTTGGAAATATTTTCATCTAGGGTCTGTTCAACTCCTCAAGAACATAAAAGTCCAGTATCTCTTCAAAAGCCTGGCCTGCTGTGGCACTCAGAAATATGGACTGACTGACCAAATAAACAGAAGCAGAGCTTCTCTCACAGCGAAGCTCTATGTACTTTGCATACAGATTGCTAAGGTGTTGGGAATAATGTCTCTATTCATATTTAAATTATGAAATCCAACAGCCTGGGTTTCTGCCACTTAGAACCACACCAAATTTACTCCAAGTAGCAGCTTGTTCACTGGGAAAACCTGACTCAGCAGGTTTGAATTACTCCTTTTGAACCACTTAACTTCTAAATTTCCCCCATTCAGTGGCTTAAACTTGACTTTAATACTGCATGCACTAAAAAAATTTGCATTTAATTACAGCAGTAGTATGTTTTCCTGTTGCCATCTGAAACATATTCATTATCAGTGTCAGGCTTGCATTGAGAGAGTTTGGTTATTTATATCTAAAAAATCAAATTCAACAAAGATAACTGAAGGCATGTAAGGAGGTTTTCCTGCTTTTTTATTGTAAGAGTATGCAGCCTGTAGAGACACAAATTCAAAATCTTGGCAAATCATATTTTCAATGACTGTTTGTCTAAAGATAAATGGATATGTGTAGAGAAAGTTATTTTAAGAATGATAAGTCAACATGAATTTTATTTTTGAAATGTACATATACATATATTTCCAATACGTGTATGAATCAAGAAAATATTGTGTCTGGCAAGTAATTACTGTAGCACTTCATGTGATGAAGAGATTTGAGCCTTAACAAAATTTTATTTAAAACTACCTTAAACAGGCCAGACACAGTGGCTCATGCCTTAATCCCAGCAGTTTGGGAGACTGAGTGAGGTGGGCGGATCACCTGAGGTCAGGAGTTCGAGATCAGCCTGGCCAACATGGCAAAACCCTATCTCTACTAAAAGCACAAAAATTAGTTGGGCATCGTGGCACACATCTGTAATCCCAGCTACTCGGGAAGGTGAGGCAGGAGAATCGCTTGAACCTGGGAGGCAGAGGTTGCAGTGAGCTGAGATCATGCCACTGTACTCCAGCCTGGGTGACAGAGTAAGACTGTCTCAAACAACAAAAAACAAACAAAAGTACCTTAAACCTTATTCCAAATCAAGGAACATTAAGATCTCATTGTACACTTATAATTACAGGGTTAAAATTGAGATTTGAGATGCCAAAAGGCTGGGTTTGGGCACTCCTTGGATTATCCATTTTATTAAGATCAACTCATCTTCCTATTCGAATGCCATGCCATTGAGGCCTTGTGTGGGGAAGTTCAATACGTTCTGTAATTCCATGATATATTTAAATTGATTTAAGAACGAAGTGTCCCCTTAGATCCACAAGTTGTTGCAGTGGTTTTAATCAGAACCAGAAGCATTCCTGCTCCCCCGGGTGATGTCATATGAATAAATGTTGATTTCATGAATCCTATGCCCTGTTGATCAAACCACATTCTTGTCTAATGTGTTTGTGAAACAGTAAAAGTTTCTTTCTTCAAAGGTGGAAGGTTGCCTACTTAGAATTGATGTATTTTGAAGATCGATAGTGACCTTTGAAAGGTATTCATAAATCACAACCAACCTGCAAATACAAAGTGAAATGAATAAATGAGACAAATCCTTGCCAAATTTTAAACACAATTTTCACCATAAATACCCAGGTAATCAAAGAACTGCTCTCTTGGCCTAAATTACTGGGAAACATTATGCCAATTTTCTTCCTCACGAAATATGCAGATATATTGACATGAAGTTGCCGCTGCTGTTGAAAAGATCACATGTGTTTTAACTAGTAAAAGATGACAAGGTGATCAGAAGCCACACCTGGGAGACATCTGCAGCCTAAAAGATCAGAATAATGAAATGCTGTATTGGTGGATACAACCCAAGTATTTAGGGAGCTTTGTGTTCTTTACTGAGCTGGGAACAGTGGAGAAGGGGATGTTTTAAAACACACACCAATCACTGTCCTCAAGGAGTTTTTCACATTACAGAAGCCATCTGCTAGCCCACAGACATAATGGACAATAATGAGATGGCAGCAGAAACAGATCAGGAGTACATCTCAGGCTAGAGACAATCGTCATTCTCAGAATTCAGAACAAGGAGAGATGAATCAACTGTAGTAGTCAAGGAGGGCTTCTTGTAGGCAATGGGCTTTGAGTTAAGTCTTAAAGAATGAGTAGGAATTCCCAAGGTAGAGGTGAGGCAGACAGGATGCTGCTTCAGGTAGAATGTTCAGTATTGCGGGAACAGTTTGGGGAGTGTGATGTGGCCACATCTGACCCTCTTGCTAGAATTCAGCTTGTTGAGGAAGTTCAGAATTGGACTCTTTGGGCCGGGCGCGGTGGCTCAAGCCTGTAATCCCAGCACTTTGGGAGGCCGAGACGGGCGAATCACGAGGTCAGGAGATCGAGACCATCCTGGCTAACACAGTGAAACCCCGTCTCTACTAAAAATACAAAAAACTAGCCGGGCGAGGTGGCGGCGCCTGTAGTCCCAGCTACTCGGGAGGCTGAGGCCGGAGAATGGCATAAACCCGGGAGGCGGAGCTTGCAGTGAGCTGAGATCCGGCCACTGCATTCCAGCCTGGGTGACAGAGCGAGACTCTGCTCACTGCAAGCTCCGCCTCCTGGGCTCACACCATTCTCCTGACTCAGCCTCACAAGTAGCTAGGACTACAGGCTCCTGCCACCACTCCCAGTTAATTTTTTTGTATTTTTAGTAGAGACGAGGTTTCACCGAGTTAGCCAGGATGGTCTTGATCTCCTGACCTCGTGATCCACCCGCCTCGGCCTCCCAAAGTGCTGGGATTACAGGCGTGAGCCACCCCACCCGGCCTACATGGCAATTCTTAAGAGACAATGGAGAATCCAATCAGTAGCATGATAAGGCAAGGGTGGTCCGATCTAGATAGCGCAATGGGGATTGAAAAGGAATTTCAAAAGATATTATTATGCCAAATTTCTGGGGGCTAAAACTTCATAAATTAACTAGAAGATGAGGGTTATCCGTAAAGCTTCTGAATATTACCCATGAATTAAATTAGCAGAACATACTGTTTTAAGTATAATGTACTGCAGTTTGCCACAAGTGCCACTAGGTGGTGAGCACGCATTATTCGTGGCTTGAGATTAACTGTCTCACTACCTGATGTAAATGACGAGTTGATGGGTGCAGCACACCAACATGGCACAAGTATACATATGTAACAAACCTGCACGTTATGCACATGTACCCTACAACTTAAAGTATAATAATAATAAATTTAAAAAAAAAAAAAAAAGAATTCAAATTCTGGCCGGGTACGGTGGCTCACGCCTGTAATCCCAGCACTTTGGGAGGCTGAGGCAGGTGGATCGCCTGAGTTCAGGAGTTTGAGACCACCAAGGGCAATGTGGTGAAACCCTGTCTCTACTAAAAATACAAAAAAAAAAAAAAAAAGTGTAAAAAAAAAAAAAAATTAACCAGGTGTGGTGGCACACACCTCTAGTCCCAGCTATTTGGAAGGCTGAGGCAGGACATGAATCACTTGAGCCCCAGGGGCAAAGATTGCAGTGAGCCAAGATTGCACCACTGCACAGCACTCCAGCTTCCGCTACAGAGTGAGACTATCTCAAAACAAACAAACAAACAAAAAGTCTAATTGAATCAAATTAGATTTTCTTTTAATAAAGAGTTGATAACTTACATAACTGGTTATTTATAGAGGAAATGGAACTATTCCTCAGTAGGGGTTATTGCAAATATTTAAGAACCTGTATACATTGGAATTATTGAAACAAAACTACAGGACTCTCTATTTTATCTTAATTGGGTTAGAGCCTATCTCTGCTACTTAGATGTGTGCCCCAATATGTTAGATACTACCATTATCTGGCAGTGTTCTGCTACAACCAGGAAGCCCAGCAAAAGCATATTACTTGCACTGTTTTCCTCCCTCCCTCCCTCCCTCCCTGAGATACAAGTATTTTACCTCAGCCTGGAAAACATAGTGAGACCCTTTCTCTAAAAATTTTTAAAAATTAGCTGGATGTGGTGGTGCACACCTGTGGTCCCAGGTGCTCTAGAGACTAAGGCAGGAGGTTCGCTTCAGCCCAGGAGGTCAGGGCTGTGGTGAGTCATGATCATGCCACGGCACTGGAACCTGAGTTACGGAGCAAGATCCTGTCTCCAAAGAAAAGAAAAATTTCACCTGACTATAAGCATCATGAAGTCAGGGTCTCCATGTCCGTTGGGATTAGCCCTCTATACTAGTGCCTGGCATGGTACCAAGTACACAGTAGACTCTCAACGAGTTAATGAACTCTTTCTGCAAGTTAAAAAATAATGCAGTGTCCTCTCCATGTTATCTCAGTAAACCAAATACAACTAGATAGTGTATTTTTGCCAGTTAGGTAATCAGAATTTACCTCTATTACCTCCTGAAAATGACTCAGAAGGAGTTCACACAGATCTTCATGGGCTCTGTGTTTCCTGCAGTCTCTCACTTAAAATATGCATGCAAGGGTGTGTGTGTGTGTGTGTGTGTGTGAGAAAGAGGCTGGCATTTTGCTACTAATCTTTCAAGGTTAATTCAAGATTGTGATTTTGGTTATGCTAAGTTCTCAGGGTTAATCAATATTTACATTGCCTTTATCTACATAAACATGGGAATGCATATTACAAAAGGATCCAATTTCTTTTCTTTTTCTTTTTCTTTTCTTTTTTTTTTTTTTTTTTTTTTTGGAGACAGGGTCTTGCTCTGTCACCCAGGCTGGAGTGCAGTGGCACCATTTCGCCTCACTGCAGCCTCAACCTCCCAGGCTCAAGTGATTCCTCCACTTCAGCCTCCCAAGTGGTTGGGACCACAGGCATGTACCCCAAGTCCAGCTAGTTTTTTTTTTTTTTTTTTCATACAGACAGGTTCTCACTATGTTGTCCAGGCTGGTCTCAAATTCCTGAGCTTAAGCAATCCTCCTGCCTCAGCCTCCCAAAGTGCTGGGATTACAGGCATGAGCCAATGCACCCGGCAGATCAAATATTTGAATTTGGGACTGTGCTACCATAGCACTATTGTAAGTGATAGTGGTGGTTGAGGTGGCCATTTATTGTATATAATTTAATCTTTCCAATAACCAAGTACTACTAATCATGTTTTAGAGATAAGCTGAAGTTTGGATGGAATAAGTAAGGTACACATGGACATGACGGTTAGCAGGGTCCAAAACCAGGGGTAGGGGGTTGAAACCAAGGTCTGTCCAAACCCAAGGCGATTGCCTCTATAGCCTGTGTACTTTACCCAATTGCTGTGCTGCCTTTCTCTGCTACTGTGTTGATTTCCCTGTTTTGATAACCCATTCACAGCAATAAAATAGAAACATTTATTCAAACATACTATCGAGTTAGATACCTTAGATATAATGCACAAATAATATTTTAAAGTCTCTTTTAGTGTAGCAATTCTGGTGGAAATTGGCACATAAGAAAAATTCTTAGTCTATCAGTAGTTTAGAGATTATTCATGACCTTCCTATACTGTAAAGTACTCAACTGGTTTGGCCATTTATATAGTCAGAGTAAAACTATTCTCTTATCTAATGTATATTATGTACTCAATCCTGTAAATCAAAATGCATATCACTTAATTTGAAACATAATGCAGGCCTAGTGCAGTGGCTCATGCCTATAATCCCAGCACTCTGGGAGGCTGAGATGGGAGGATCTCTTGAGCCTGGAAATTCAAGACCAGCCTAGGCATCATGGCAAGACACTGTCTCTATTGAAAAAAAAAAAAAAAAAAATAGCCAGGCATGGCGGTGCACGCCTGCGGTCTCAGCTACTTGGGAGGCTGAGGTGGGAGGATTGCTTAAGCCAGGAGGTTGAAACTATTTTGAGACCCTGTCTCAAAAACAAAAACCAAAAAATTTAGACAAATATGTGATTAAAAGTGTAAAAAGTGACGCTATGGAGCCCACACAGCAACTGGTCTGGGTCTCCAAATGGTCTTGAAAATACATGGAAAAGAGAAGGCATGTCTGTGACACAGTCTGGCAAGGAAATGGGTAACTCCGTGTCCTCCTGGTGGGAGTGGAAACTGTACAATCTCTTTTGGAAGGCGATTTGGCAGTAAGTACCAGAATTACAAAAACACAAATCCTTTAGCCAAACAGTTCCACTTCTAGAAGTTTATACTACAAATACACTCACACAGGTCAATTATCTCATAGACAAGGTGTTCTTTGCTTTTTTTTTTTTTTTTTTTTTTTTTTTTTCCTGGCAGTAAAAAAAAAAAAAACTGATAAAGAACCTAAACATCTATTAAGAGAAAACAGATTAAATAAATAATGGTACATCAATACCATAGGCCATGATGCAGCTAGAAGAATGAGGAAGCTTTTCAACACTGATACAGAGCAATCTCTAAGAAACATGGTTAAGTTAGAAGAAAGAGCATGGAAATATTTATCATATGATATTGGTACCTTAAAAATGAAACATGGAGGCTGGGCATGATCCCTCACTCATGTCTGTAATCCCAGCAGTTTGGGAGGCCAAGGTGGAAGGATTGCTTTAGGCCAGGAGTCCAAGACCTACCTGGACAAAATAGTGAGATCCTATCTCTCCAAAACATACAAAAATTAGCCAGGTGTGGTGGCACATGCCTATAGTCCCAGCTACTTGGGAGGCTGAGGTGGGAGGATTGTGTAAGCCCAACAAATGTATATTTTCAATATAATAGATTCCAGATGAGGTCTGACTTCTTCATTGAATCCCATCATCTGACACAGTGTTTGACACATAGTAACCACATGATTAATAATTACACAAAGATTAATAAGTAGAAAAGATACTAGAAAGATATACCCTAAAATGTTAGTAATGTTTACCAGAGATTTTTTTTTTTTTTTTTTTTTTTTGAGACGGAGTCTCGCTGTGTCGCCCAGGCTGGAGTGCAGTGGCGCGATCTCGGCTCACTGCAAGCTCCGCCTCCCGGGTTCACGCCATTCTCCCGCCTCAGCCTCCGAGTAGCTGGGACTACAGGCGCCCGCCACCACGCCCGGCTAGTTTTTTGTATTTTTTTTAGTAGAGACGGGGTTTCACCATGTTAGCCAGGATGGTCTCGATCTCCTGACCTCGTGATCCACCCGCCTCGGCCTCCCAAAGTGCTGGGATTACAGGCTTGAGCCACCGCGCCCGGCCTACCAGAGATTTTTTTTACTCTTTGTATGTTTGTATTTATTTTCCAAGTTTTCCACAATAGAGTTATTACTTTATGACTGGAAAGAAGTACAATACATGTTATAAGACTGCATCCTAAAATATTAATGCTTTTCATGCTATGTCTATCTACAGAGGAATGAACAGCTATTTTAATGAGTACCAGTGAGTGTTTGCATTTGATCAGCAGTGCTCACAGAAATTCTGGAAAGGATGGTGGTGGATGTATGTAAGTGGCAGCTGGTACATTTAGTGCGCATTGGAGGTACATGAAGGGATAATTTGAATGTTAATTACAATATCACTCTACATGTTTGAGAGATCACAGAACTCGGATTGGGGTTATTTGATTGAACAGAGTTGTATAAGCATTGAGGTATTTTCTGTAACATTAGATGTGATTTTTGTTTTTTCCAAGTTTGTGACTACAGACGTATCTAGGTTCTAGTCCTCACTCAGCCACTTACATACTCCATGACCTTTCTAAGATTGTATTTCTTCATCTACAAAATGAGGTAATAGCATAGTTTTTGCAGGGTTGTTTGTATACTGTGTGTCTAATGCAAGTGAGAGGGTTAGCACAGTGCCTGGTCTATCAAAGGCTCTCAGGATGCCTCTGTCAACTTTCTCTTTCTCCCACATTCATCACTGACTCCTGGGTGTGAATGAAGAACTAAACGCTGGTTTACAAATAGGGAAGGGACTTCTTTTCTAATCAGATATTTTCCTTAATCCTAGTAATGTTCCTTTAAGATATGGATTATCCCATTTTATTGATTTGAGAAGGAAATACTACTTGTGACCATCCTAAGACCCCAGCGATTAGAACCTATGCTCTGCTGATACAAAATACACACAGACCCACTTTGTGACCTCTAGAATTTTGTTCTAAGGAAAGATGATGGAAATCCTGTATTTATCGTATTGCTGTGCTTGAGGACACTAGATAACTTATTACATTAGTATGGGTTTTGGGTATTTGCCTAAAGTCACAAACCTTTTGATGTCCACCTTCTAGCCCTGAGAGATACCTCATCACTCATATAATTCCTGCAAGTAAGACAAAGCAGGACATCTCATGGACAATTCTTTGCTCTCCCTGTTCTGTGACTTCAGTTGCATTAAAATTTTTTTGAAACAGTAACTTTCAAAATAATTTTCCAACATGTGTTCCAAATAATTTCTAACACTCTAACACAACTAGCTTACTTAAATAATAAAGTAGATGAGAATGATAAAATTTGCCATATTTGGAACAGATAAAATTACTCTAAATAATTATGCAAACTTCAACTTTAAATTTAAACACTATAGGCATAAAAATATATAAAAATAATTTTATAAACCATACCTGAATGATATGAATAATTTTTTAAGTGTCTTAGTCTGTTCAGGCTGTTGTAACAGAATGTCATAGACTGAGTGGCTTATAAACAGCAGAAACTTATTTCTCACACTTCTGGAGGCTAAAAAGTCCAAGATCGAGACTCTGGCAGATCCAGTGTCTGGTGAGAGCCTGTTTCCTGGTTCCGTAGACAGCTGCCTTTCAACTGTGTCCTTGCATGGCAGAATACGGCAGAAGAACTCTCTGGGGTTTGTTTTATAAGGGCACTAATCCCATTCATAAGAGTTCCACCCTCATGATGTAGTCACCTCCCAAAGGCCCCACCTCCAAACATCACAACATTGGGGATTAGTTTTCAACATATGAATTTGGTGGGGGTGGGGCAGGACAATAAACATTCAGTCTATAGCACCAGGATGATTTGACTAATGTTTTAAGAAGCTAAAAAGTTGATTAAATTTGTTAAGCAAATAGAGTGTTAAGAAGAAACACACAAACCTTTAGAATCAGGGGTGTCCAATCTTTTGGCTTCCCTGGGCCACACTGGAAGAAGAAAAATTGTGTTGGGCCACATATAAAATACACTAATACTAACGACAGCTGATGAGCTAAGAAAAAAAAAAATCACAAAAAAAGTCTCATAATGTTTTAAGAAAGCTTACAAAGTTGTGTTGGGCCACATTCAAAGCCATCCTTGGCTGCATGCAGGCCAGGGATTGGACAAGCTTGCTTTAGATGGATGAACACTGTATCCTAGCAGAGTAAAATCATAGCAGTCTGCACTGTTAACACTGCCTGCCAATGAATCCTTTGTGGAATGAAACAATACTGTCTTTTAATATTTCTTAAAACCATGTTTAAATGTAGTTGCTAAAAACTAACTTTTCCCCTAACTGATGAGACTCACAGGATGTTTGCCACTAGGTAGCTTTCTATAAAATGACCTTACAGGAGTAATGCTACCTGGTATCACTGATTTTACATTTTTAATTGAATATTGCCCATTATCTCTGCTAAGGTAAAACAATAAATGCCCATTTACTAAAGAAAAGTATCTAAATGATTCTCAGAAATAGAAAAACAAGAATGTAAAACTTAGGAGAGTTTTGACATTCAGATTAATAGAGTGAATAATAAATTTTTTAATGTGAATGTATAACATTGTCTTTGTTTTCCCCAGCTATCTGTCTGTCTGCAGAATGGTATTTCTATTTGTATTTCTGCATAGCAGCAGTTTGGCTCAGATAAATCATCTAATTCATAATACTGGTAGATGTGCCAAAAAGTCACACAAACCAGAAGGTTCAAAATAATTTCTATCAACTCTGCACAGTATGTTTGAGGAAGAGCAGATTGTTGTAACTTTCATGCTTACAATCAGGGAGCATTCATAAACAGAGGCATTTAAACGTTTGTGTATATCTGACGTCACAGAAACATCAAGAATCAGGTAGGAAAAGTCAATATTTGTT